>NW_026691575.1:0-73386 GCF_020826845.1 Diceros bicornis minor
AAGATGCCCAGAACTGAGCTAAACTTGGTATGTGTCCAACTCCTAGAAATAACTTCATGCCCCATCTCCCTTACTTCCAGCTAGTAAGGATCACATAATTCCTAACAAAGTTTTGACACAGATTGCCAATTCGGGCATTCAGAACATATAGCACGTTGCTGTAAGCAAGCACATTCTCATTCAAAGATGCAAGTTACTATGTAGGAACAAGTTTGTATAGGTATTTCAAAGATGCCCAGACTGAGCTAAACTTGGTATGTGTCTAACTCCTAGAAATAACTTCATGCCCCATCTCCCTTACTTCCAGCTAGTAAGGATCACATAATTCCTAACAATGTTTTGACACAGATTCCCAATTCGGGCATTCAGAACATATAGCACGTTGCTGTAAGCAAGCACATTTTCATTCAAAGTTGCAAGTTACTATGTAGGAACAAGTTTGTATAGGTATTTCAAAGATGCCCAGAACTGAGCTAAACTTGGTATGTGTCCAACTCCTAGAAATAACTTCATGCCCCATCTCCCTTACTTCCAGCTAGTAAGGATCACATAATTCCTAACAAAGTTTTGACACAGATTCCCAATTCGGGCATTCAGAACATATAGCACGTTGCTGTAAGCAAGCACATTTTCATTCAAATTTGTAAGTTACTATGTAGGAACAAGTTTGTATAGGTATTTCAAAGATGCCCAGAACTGAACTAAACTTGGTATGTGTCCAACTCCTAGAAATAACTTCATGCCCCATCTCCCTTACTTCCAGCTAGTAAGGATCACATAATTCCTAACAAAGTTTTGACACAGAGTCCCAATTCGGGCATTCAGAACATATAGCACGTTGCTGTAAGCAATCACATTTTCATTCAAAGTTGCAAGTTACTATGTAGGAACAAGTTTGTATAGGTATTTCAAAGATGCCCAGAACTGAGCTAAACTTGGTATGTGTCCAACTCCTAGAAATAACATCATGCCCCGTCTCCCTTACTTCCAGCTAGTAAGGATCACATAATTCCTAACAAAGTTTTGACACAGATTCCCAATTCGGGCATTCAGAACATATAGCTCGTTGCTGTAAGCAAGCACATTCTCATTCAAAGTTGCAAGTTACTATGTAGGAACAAGTTTGTATAGGTATTTCAAAGATGCCCAGAACTGAGCTAAACTTGGTATGTGTCCAACTCCTAGAAATAACTTCATGCCCCATCTCCCTTACTTCCAGCTAGTAAGGATCACATAATTCCTAACAAAGTTTTGACACAGATTCCCAATTCGGGCATTCAGAACATATAGCACGTTGCTGTAAGCAAGCACATTCTCATTCAAAGATGCAAGTTACTATGTAGGAACAAGTTTGTATAGGTATTTCAAAGATGCCCAGAACTGAGCTAAACTTGGTATGTGTCCAACTCCTAGAAATAACTTCATGCCCCATCTCCCTTACTTCCAGCTAGTAAGGATCACATAATTCCTAACAGTTTTGACACAGATTCCCAATTCGGGCATTCAGAACATATAGCACGTTGCTGCAAGCAAGCAGATTCTCATTCAAAGTTGCAAGTTACTATGTAGGAACAAGTTTGTATAGGTATTTCAAAGATGCCCAGAACAGAGCTAAACTTGGTATGTGTCCAACTCCTAGAAATAACTTCATGCCCCATCTCCCTTACTTCCAGCTAGTAAGGATCACATAATTCCTAACAGTTTTGACACAGATTCCCAATTCGGGCATTCAGAACATATAGCACGTTGCTGTAAGCAAGCACATTCTCATTAAAGATGCAAGTTACTATGTAGGAACAAGTTTGTATAGGTATTTCAAAGATGCCCAGAACTGAGCTAAACTTGGTATGTGTCCAACTCCTAGAAATAACTTCATGCCCCATCTCCCTTACTTCCAGCTAGTAAGGATCACATAATTCCTAACAAAGTTTTGACACAGATTCCCAATTCGGGCATTCAGAACATATAGCACGTTGCTGTAAGCAAGAACATTCTCATTAAAGATGCAAGTTACTATGTAGGAACAAGTTTGTATAGGTATTTCAAAGATGCCCAGAACTGAGCTAAACTTGGTATGTGTCCAACTCCTAGAAATAACTTCATGCCCCATCTCCCTTACTTCCAGCTAGTAAGGATCACATAATTCCTAACAAAGTTTTGACACAGATTCCCAATTCGGGCATTCAGAACATATAGCACGTTGCTGCGAGCAAGCACATTCTCATTCAAAGATGCAAGTTACTAAGTAGGAACAAGTTTGTATAGGTATTTCAAAGATGCCCAGAACTGAGCTAAACTTGGTCTGTGTCCAACTCCTAGAAATAACTTCATGCTCCATCTCCCTTACTTCCAGCTTGTAAGGATCACATAATTCCTAACAAAGTTTTGACACAGATTCCCAAATCGGGCATTCAGAACATATAGCACGTTGCTGCGAGCAAGCATATTCTCATTCAAAGTTGCAAGTTACTATGTAGGAACAAGTTTGTATAGGTATTTCAAAGATGCCCAGAACTGAGCTAAACTTGGTATGTCTCCAACTCCAAGAAATAACTTCATGCCCCATCTCCCTTACTTCCAGCTAGTAAGGATCACATAATTCCTAACAAAGATTTGACACAGAGTCCCAATTCGGGCATTCAGAACATATAGCACGTTGCTGTAAGCAAGCACATTCTCATTCAAAGTTGCAAGTTACTATGTAGGAACAAGTTTGTATAGGTATTTCAAAGATGCCCAGAACTGAGCTAAACTTGGTATGTGTCCAACTCCTAGAAATAACTTCATGCCCCATCTCCCTTACTTCCAGCTAGTAAGGATCACATAATTCCTAACAAAGTTTTGACACAGATTCCTAATTCGGGCATTCAGAACATATAGCACGTTGCTGTAAGCAATCACATTTTCATTCAAAGTTGCAAGTTACTATGTAGGAACAAGTTTGTATAGGTATTTCAAAGATGCCCAGAACTGAGCTAAACTTGGTATGTGTCCAACTCCTAGAAATAACTTCATGCCCCATCTCCCTTACTTCCAGCTAGTAAGAATCACATAATTCCTAACAAAGTTTTGACACAGATTCCCAATTCGGGCATTCAGAACATATAGCACGTTGCTGTAAGCAATCACATTTTCATTCAAAGTTGCAAGTTACTATGTAGGAACAAGTTTGTATAGGTATTTCAAAGATGCCCAGAACTGAGCTAAACTTGGTATGTGTCCAACTCCTAGAAATAACTTCATGCCCTCTCTCCCTTACTTCCAGCTAGTAAGGATCACATAATTCCTAACAGTTTTGACACAGATTCCCAATTCGGGCATTCAGAACATATAGCACGTTGCTGTAAGCAAGCAGATTCTCATTCAAAGATGCAAGTTACTATGTAGGAACAAGTTTGTATAGGTATTTCAAAGATGCCCAGAACTGAGCTAAACTTGGTATGTGTCCAACTCCTAGAAATAACTTCATGCCCCATCTCCCTTACTTCCAGCTAGTAAGGATCACATAATTCCTAACAAAGTTTTGACACAGATTGCCAATTCGGGCATTCAGAACATATAGCACATTGCTGTAAGCAAGCAGATTCTCATTCAAAGATGCAAGTTACTATGTAGGAACAAGTTTGTATAGGTATTTCAAAGATGCCCAGAACTGAGCTAAACTTGGTATGTGTCCAACTCCTAGAAATATCTTCATGCCCCATCTCCCTTACTTCCAGCTAGTAAGGATCACATAATTCCTAACAGTTTTGACACAGATTACCAATTCGGGCATTCAGAACATATAGCACGTTGCTGTAAGCAAGCAGATTCTCATTCAAAGTTGCAAGTTACTATGTAGGAACAAGTTTGTATAGGTATTTCAAAGATGCCCAGAACAGAGCTAAACTTCGTATGTGTCCAACTCCTAGAAATAACTTCATGCCCCATCTCCCTTACTTCCAGCTAGTAAGGATCACATAATTCCTAACAGTTTTGACACAGATTCCCAATTCGGGCATTCAGAACATATAGCACGTTGCTGTAAGCAAGCACATTCTCATTAAAGATGCAAGTTACTATGTAGGAACAAGTTTGTATAGGTATTTCAAAGATGCCCAGAACTGAGCTAAACTTGGTATGTGTCCAACTCCTAGAAATAACTTCATGCCCCATCTCCCTTACTTCCAGCTAGTAAGGATCACATAATTCCTAACAAAGTTTTGACACAGATTCCCAATTCGGGCATTCAGAACATATAGCACGTTGCTGTAAGCAAGAACATTCTCATTAAAGATGCAAGTTACTATGTAGGAACAAGTTTGTATAGGTATTTCAAAGATGCCCAGAACTGAGCTAAACTTGGTATGTGTCCAACTCCTAGAAATAACTTCATGCCCCATCTCCCTTACTTCCAGCTAGTAAGGATCACATAATTCCTAACAAAGTTTTGACACAGATTCCCAATTCGGGCATTCAGAACATATAGCACGTTGCTGCGAGCAAGCACATTCTCATTCAAAGATGCAAGTTACTAAGTAGGAACAAGTTTGTATAGGTATTTCAAAGATGCCCAGAACTGAGCTAAACTTGGTATGTGTCCAACTCCTAGAAATAACTTCATGCTCCATCTCCCTTACTTCCAGCTTGTAAGGATCACATAATTCCTAACAAAGTTTTGACACAGATTCCCAAATCGGGCATTCAGAACATATAGCACGTTGCTGCGAGCAAGCATATTCTCATTCAAAGTTGCAAGTTACTATGTAGGAACAAGTTTGTATAGGTATTTCAAAGATGCCCAGAACTGAGCTAAACTTGGTATGTCTCCAACTCCAAGAAATAACTTCATGCCCCATCTCCCTTACTTCCAGCTAGTAAGGATCACATAATTCCTAACAAAGATTTGACACAGAGTCCCAATTCGGGCATTCAGAACATATAGCACGTTGCTGTGAGCAAGCACATTCTCATTCAAAGTTGCAAGTTACTATGTAGGAACAAGTTTGTATAGGTATTTCAAAGATGCCCAGAACTGAGCTAAACTTGGTATGTGTCCAACTCCTAGAAATAACTTCATGCCCCATCTCCCTTACTTCCAGCTAGTAAGGATCACATAATTCCTAACAAAGTTTTGACACAGATTCCTAATTCGGGCATTCAGAACATACAGCACGTTGCTGTAAGCAATCACATTTTCATTCAAAGTTGCAAGTTACTATGTAGGAACAAGTTTGTATAGGTATTTCAAAGATGCCCAGAACTGAGATAAACTTGGTATGTGTCCAACTCCTAGAAATAACTTCATGCCCCATCTCCCTTACTTCCAGCTAGTAAGGATCACATAATTCCTAACAAAGTTTTGACACAGATTCCCAATTCGGGCATTCAGAACATATAGCACGTTGCTGTAAGCAATCACATTTTCATTCAAAGTTGCAAGTTACTATGTAGGAACAAGTTTGTATAGGTATTTCAAAGATGCCCAGAACTGAGCTAAACTTGGTATGTGTCCAACTCCTAGAAATAACTTCATGCCCCCTCTCCCTTACTTCCAGCTAGTAAGGATCACATAATTCCTAACAGTTTTGACACAGATTCCCAATTCGGGCATTCAGAACATATAGCACGTTGCTGTAAGCAAGCAGATTCTCATTCAAAGATGCAAGTTACTATGTAGGAACAAGTTTGTATAGGTATTTCAAAGATGCCCAGAACTGAGCTAAACTTGGTATGTGTCCAACTCCTAGAAATAACTTCATGCCCCATCTCCCTTACTTCCAGCTAGTAAGGATCACATAATTCCTAACAAAGTTTTGACACAGATTGCCAATTCGGGCATTCAGAACATATAGCACATTGCTGTAAGCAAGAAGATTCTCATTCAAAGATGCAAGTTACTATGTAGGAACAAGTTTGTATAGGTATTTCAAAGATGCCCAGAACTGAGCTAAACTTGGTATGTGTCCAACTCCTAGAAATAACTTCATGCCCCATCTCCCTTACTTCCAGCTAGTAAGGATCACATAATTCCTAACAAAGTTTTGACACAGATTCCCAATTCGGGCATTCAGAACATATAGCACGTTGCTGTAAGCAAGCAGATTCTCATTCAAAGATGCAAGTTACTATGTAGGAACAAGTTTGTATAGGTATTTCAAAGATGCCCAGAACTGAGCTAAACTTGGTATGTGTCCAACTCCTAGAAATAACTTCATGCCCCATCTCCCTTACTTCCACCTAGTAAGGATCACATAATTCCTAACAAAGTTTTGACACAGATTCCCAATTCGGGCATTCAGAACATATAGCACGTTGCTGTAAGCAAGCAGATTCTCATTCAAAGATGCAAGTTACTATGTAGGAACAAGTTTGTATAGGTATTTCAAAGATGCCCAGAACTGAGCTAAACTTGGTATGTGTCCAACTCCTAGAAATAACTTCATGCCCCATCTCCCTTACTTCCAGCTAGTAAGGATCACATAATTCCTAACAAAGTTTTGACACAGATTCCCAATTCGGGCATTCAGAACATATAGCACGTTGCTGTAAGCAAGCACATTTTCATTTAAAGTTGCAAGTTACTATGTAGGAACAAGTTTGTATAGGTATTTCAAAGATGCCCAGAACTGAGCTAAAGTTGGTATGTGTCCAAGTCGTAGAAATAACTTCATGCCCCATCTCCCTTACTTCCAGCTAGTAAGGATCACATAATTCCTAACAAAGTTTTGACACAGATTCCCAATTCGGGCATTCAGAACATATAGCACGTTGCTGTAAGCAAGCACATTCTCATTCAAAGTTGCAAGTTACTATGCAGGAACAAGTTTGTATAGGTATTTCAAAGATGCCCAGAACTGAGCTAAACTTGGTATGTGTCCAACTCCTAGAAATAACTTCATGCCCCATCTCCCTTATTTCCAGCTAGTAAGGATGACATAATTCCTAACAAAGTTTTGACACAGATTCCCTATTCGGGCATTCAGAACATATAGCACGTTGCTGTAAGCAAGCACATTCTCATTCAAAGATGCAAGTTACTAGGTAGGAACAAGTTTGTATAGGTATTTCAAAGATGCCCAGAACTGAGCTAAACTTGGTATGTGTCCAACTCCTAGAAATAACTTCATGCTCCATCTCCCTTACTTCCAGCTAGTAAGGATCACATAATTCCTAACTAAGTTTTGACACATATTCCCTTTTCGGGCATTCAGAACATATAGCACGTTGCTGCAAGCAAGCACATTCTCATTCAAAGTTGCAAGTTACTATGTAGGAACAAGTTTGTATAGGTATTTCAAAGATGCCCAGAACTGAGCTAAACTTGGTATGACTCCAACTCCAAGAAATAACTTCATGCCCCATCTCCCTTACTTCCAGCTAGTAAGGATCACATAATTCCTAACAAAGTTTTGACACAGATTCCCAATTCGGGCATTCAGAACATATAGCACGTTGCTGTAAGCAAGCACATTCTCATTCAAAGATGCAAGTTACTATGTAGGAACAAGTTTGTATAGGTATTTCAAAGATGCCCAGAACTGAGCTAAACTTGGTATGTGTCCAACTCCTAGAAATAACTTCATGCCCCATCTCCCTTTCTTCCAGCTAGTAAGGATCACATAATTCCTAACAAAGTTTTGACACAGATTCCCAATTCGGGCATTCAGAACATATAGCACGTTGCTGTAAGCAAGCACATTCTCATTCAAAGTTGCAAGTTACTATGTAGGAACAAGTTTGTATAGGAATTTCAAAGATGCCCAGAACTGAGCTAAACTTGGTATGTGTCCAACTCCTAGAAATAACTTCATGCCCCATCTCCCTTACTTCCAGCTAGTAAGGATCACATAATTCCTAACAAAGTTTTGACACAGATTGCCAATTCGGGCATTCAGAACATATAGCACGTTGCTGTAAGCAAGCACATTCTCATTCAAAGATGCAAGTTACTATGTAGGAACAAGTTTGTATAGGTATTTCAAAGATGCCCAGAACTGAGCTAAACTTGGTATGTGTCCAACTCCTAGAAATAACTTCATGCCCCATCTCCCTTACTTCCAGCTAGTAAGGATCACATAATTCCTAACAAAGTTTTGACACAGATTCCCAATTCGGGCATTCAGAACATATAGCACGTTGCTGTAAGCAAGCACATTCTCATTCAAAGATGCAAGTTACTATGTAGGAACAAGTTTGTATAGGTATTTCAAAGATGCCCAGAACTGAGCTAAACTTGGTATGTGTCCAACTCCTAGAAATAACTTCATGCCCCATCTCCCTTACTTCCAGCTAGTAAGGATCACATAATTCCTAACAAAGTTTTGACACAGATTCCCAATTCGGGCATTCAGAACATATAGCACGTTGCTGTAAGCAAGCACATTCTCATTCAAAGTTGCAAGTTACTATGTAGGAACAAGTTTGTATAGGTATTTCAAAGATGCCCAGAACTGAGCTAAACTTGGTATGTGTCCAACTCCTAGAAATAACTTCATGCCCCATCTCCCTTACTTCCAGCTAGTAAGGATCACATAATTCCTAACAAAGTTTTGACACAGATTGCCAATTCGGGCATTCAGAACATATAGCACGTTGCTGTAAGCAAGCACATTCTCATTCAAAGTTGCAAGTTACTATGTAGGAACAAGTTTGTATAGGAATTTCAAAGATCCCCAGAACTGAGCTAAACTTGGTATGTGTCCAACTCCTAGAAATAACTTCATGCCCCATCTCCCTTACTTCCAGCTAGTAAGGATCACATAATTCCTAACAAAGTTTTGACACAGATTGCCAATTCGGGCATTCAGAACATATAGCACGTTGCTGTAAGCAAGCACATTCTCATTCAAAGATGCAAGTTACTATGTAGGAACAAGTTTGTATAGGTATTTCAAAGATGCCCAGAACTGAGCTAAACTTGGTATGTGTCCAACTCCTAGAAATAACTTCATGCCCCATCTCCCTTACTTCCAGCTAGTAAGGATCACATAATTCCTAACAAAGTTTTGACACAGATTCCCAATTCGGGCATTCAGAACATATAGCACGTTGCTGTAAGCAAGCACATTCTCATTCAAAGATGCAAGTTACTATGTAGGAACAAGTTTGTATAGGTATTTCGAAGATGCCCAGAACTGAGCTAAACTTGGTATGTGTCCAACTCCTAGAAATAACTTCATGCCCCATCTCCCTTACTTCCAGCTAGTAAGGATCACATAATTCCTAACAAAGTTTTGACACAGATTGCCAATTCGGGCATTCAGAACATATAGCACGTTGCTGTAAGCAAGCACATTCTCATTCAAAGTTGCAAGTTACTATGTAGGAACAAGTTTGTATAGGTATTTCAAAGATGCCCAGAACTGAGCTAAACTTGGTATGTGTCCAACTCCTAGAAATAACTTCATGCCCCATCTCCCTTACTTCCAGCTAGTAAGGATCACATAATTCCTAACAGTTTTGACACAGATTCCCAATTCGGGCATTCAGAACATATAGCACGTTGCTGTAAGCAAGCAGATTCTCATTCAAAGATGCAAGTTACTATGTAGGAACAAGTTTATATAGGTATTTCAAAGATGCCCAGAACTGAGCTAAACTTGGTATGTGTCCAACTCCTAGAAATAACTTCATGCCCCATCTCCCTTACTTCCAGCCATTAAGGATCACATAATTCCTAACAAAGTTTTGACACAGATTGCCAATTCGGGCATTCAGAACATATAGCACGTTGCTGTAAGCAAGCAGATTCTCATTCAAAGATGCAAGTTACTATGTAGGAATAAGTTTGTATAGGTATTTCAAAGATGCCCAGAACTGAGCTAAACTTGGTATGTGTCCAACTCCTAGAAATAACTTCATGCCCCATCTCCCTTACTTCCAGCTAGTAAGGATCGCATAATTCCTAACAAAGTTTTGACACAGATTCACTATTAGGGCATTCAGAACATATAGCACGTTGCTGCAAGCAAGCACATTCTCATTCAAAGTTGCAAGTTACTATGTAGGAACAAGTTTGTATAGGTATTTCAAAGATGCCCAGAACTGAGCTAAACTTGGTCTGTGTCCAACTCCTAGAAATAACTTCATGCCCCATCTCCCTTACTTCCAGCTAGTAAGGATCACATAATTCCTAACAAAGTTTTGACACAGATTCCCAATTCGGGCATTCAGAACATATAGCACGTTGCTGTAAGCAAGCACATTTTCATTCAAAGTTGCAAGTTACTATGTAGGAACAAGTTTGTATAGGTATTTCAAAGATGCCCAGAACTGAGCTAAACTTGGTATGTGTCCAACTCCTAGAAATATCTTCATGCCCCATCTCCCTTACTTCCAGCTAGTAAGGATCACATAATTCCTAACAGTTTTGACACAGATTCCCAATTCGGGCATTCAGAACATATAGCACGTTGCTGTAAGCAAGCAGATTCTCATTCAAAGTTGCAAGTTACTATGTAGGAACAAGTTTGTATAGGTATTTCAAAGATGCCCAGAACAGAGCTAAACTTCGTATGTGTCCAACTCCTAGAAATAACTTCATGCCCCATCTCCCTTACTTCCAGCTAGTAAGGATCACATAATTCCTAACAGTTTTGACACAGATTCCCAATTCGGGCATTCAGAACATATAGCACGTTGCTGTAAGCAAGCACATTCTCATTAAAGATGCAAGTTACTATGTAGGAACAAGTTTGTATAGGTATTTCAAAGATGCCCAGAACTGAGCTAAACTTGGTATGTGTCCAACTCCTAGAAATAACTTCATGCCCCATCTCCCTTACTTCCAGCTAGTAAGGATCACATAATTCCTAACAAAGTTTTGACACAGATTCCCAATTCGGGCATTCAGAACATATAGCACGTTGCTGTAAGCAAGAACATTCTCATTAAAGATGCAAGTTACTATGTAGGAACAAGTTTGTATAGGTATTTCAAAGATGCCCAGAACTGAGCTAAACTTGGTATGTGTCCAACTCCTAGAAATAACTTCATGCCCCATCTCCCTTACTTCCAGCTAGTAAGGATCACATAATTCCTAACAAAGTTTTGACACAGATTCCCAATTCGGGCATTCAGAACATATAGCACGTTGCTGCGAGCAAGCACATTCTCATTCAAAGATGCAAGTTACTAAGTAGGAACAAGTTTGTATAGGTATTTCAAAGATGCCCAGAACTGAGCTAAACTTGGTATGTGTCCAACTCCTAGAAATAACTTCATGCTCCATCTCCCTTACTTCCAGCTTGTAAGGATCACATAATTCCTAACAAAGTTTTGACACAGATTCCCAAATCGGGCATTCAGAACATATAGCACGTTGCTGCGAGCAAGCATATTCTCATTCAAAGTTGCAAGTTACTATGTAGGAACAAGTTTGTATAGGTATTTCAAAGATGCCCAGAACTGAGCTAAACTTGGTATGTCTCCAACTCCAAGAAATAACTTCATGCCCCATCTCCCTTACTTCCAGCTAGTAAGGATCACATAATTCCTAACAAAGATTTGACACAGAGTCCCAATTCGGGCATTCAGAACATATAGCACGTTGCTGTGAGCAAGCACATTCTCATTCAAAGTTGCAAGTTACTATGTAGGAACAAGTTTGTATAGGTATTTCAAAGATGCCCAGAACTGAGCTAAACTTGGTATGTGTCCAACTCCTAGAAATAACTTCATGCCCCATCTCCCTTACTTCCAGCTAGTAAGGATCACATAATTCCTAACAAAGTTTTGACACAGATTCCTAATTCGGGCATTCAGAACATACAGCACGTTGCTGTAAGCAATCACATTTTCATTCAAAGTTGCAAGTTACTATGTAGGAACAAGTTTGTATAGGTATTTCAAAGATGCCCAGAACTGAGATAAACTTGGTATGTGTCCAACTCCTAGAAATAACTTCATGCCCCATCTCCCTTACTTCCAGCTAGTAAGGATCACATAATTCCTAACAAAGTTTTGACACAGATTCCCAATTCGGGCATTCAGAACATATAGCACGTTGCTGTAAGCAATCACATTTTCATTCAAAGTTGCAAGTTACTATGTAGGAACAAGTTTGTATAGGTATTTCAAAGATGCCCAGAACTGAGCTAAACTTGGTATGTGTCCAACTCCTAGAAATAACTTCATGCCCCCTCTCCCTTACTTCCAGCTAGTAAGGATCACATAATTCCTAACAGTTTTGACACAGATTCCCAATTCGGGCATTCAGAACATATAGCACGTTGCTGTAAGCAAGCAGATTCTCATTCAAAGATGCAAGTTACTATGTAGGAACAAGTTTGTATAGGTATTTCAAAGATGCCCAGAACTGAGCTAAACTTGGTATGTGTCCAACTCCTAGAAATAACTTCATGCCCCATCTCCCTTACTTCCAGCTAGTAAGGATCACATAATTCCTAACAAAGTTTTGACACAGATTGCCAATTCGGGCATTCAGAACATATAGCACATTGCTGTAAGCAAGAAGATTCTCATTCAAAGATGCAAGTTACTATGTAGGAACAAGTTTGTATAGGTATTTCAAAGATGCCCAGAACTGAGCTAAACTTGGTATGTGTCCAACTCCTAGAAATAACTTCATGCCCCATCTCCCTTACTTCCAGCTAGTAAGGATCACATAATTCCTAACAAAGTTTTGACACAGATTCCCAATTCGGGCATTCAGAACATATAGCACGTTGCTGTAAGCAAGCAGATTCTCATTCAAAGATGCAAGTTACTATGTAGGAACAAGTTTGTATAGGTATTTCAAAGATGCCCAGAACTGAGCTAAACTTGGTATGTGTCCAACTCCTAGAAATAACTTCATGCCCCATCTCCCTTACTTCCACCTAGTAAGGATCACATAATTCCTAACAAAGTTTTGACACAGATTCCCAATTCGGGCATTCAGAACATATAGCACGTTGCTGTAAGCAAGCAGATTCTCATTCAAAGATGCAAGTTACTATGTAGGAACAAGTTTGTATAGGTATTTCAAAGATGCCCAGAACTGAGCTAAACTTGGTATGTGTCCAACTCCTAGAAATAACTTCATGCCCCATCTCCCTTACTTCCAGCTAGTAAGGATCACATAATTCCTAACAAAGTTTTGACACAGATTCCCAATTCGGGCATTCAGAACATATAGCACGTTGCTGTAAGCAAGCACATTTTCATTTAAAGTTGCAAGTTACTATGTAGGAACAAGTTTGTATAGGTATTTCAAAGATGCCCAGAACTGAGCTAAAGTTGGTATGTGTCCAAGTCGTAGAAATAACTTCATGCCCCATCTCCCTTACTTCCAGCTAGTAAGGATCACATAATTCCTAACAAAGTTTTGACACAGATTCCCAATTCGGGCATTCAGAACATATAGCACGTTGCTGTAAGCAAGCACATTCTCATTCAAAGTTGCAAGTTACTATGCAGGAACAAGTTTGTATAGGTATTTCAAAGATGCCCAGAACTGAGCTAAACTTGGTATGTGTCCAACTCCTAGAAATAACTTCATGCCCCATCTCCCTTATTTCCAGCTAGTAAGGATGACATAATTCCTAACAAAGTTTTGACACAGATTCCCTATTCGGGCATTCAGAACATATAGCACGTTGCTGTAAGCAAGCACATTCTCATTCAAAGATGCAAGTTACTAGGTAGGAACAAGTTTGTATAGGTATTTCAAAGATGCCCAGAACTGAGCTAAACTTGGTATGTGTCCAACTCCTAGAAATAACTTCATGCTCCATCTCCCTTACTTCCAGCTAGTAAGGATCACATAATTCCTAACTAAGTTTTGACACATATTCCCTTTTCGGGCATTCAGAACATATAGCACGTTGCTGCAAGCAAGCACATTCTCATTCAAAGTTGCAAGTTACTATGTAGGAACAAGTTTGTATAGGTATTTCAAAGATGCCCAGAACTGAGCTAAACTTGGTATGACTCCAACTCCAAGAAATAACTTCATGCCCCATCTCCCTTACTTCCAGCTAGTAAGGATCACATAATTCCTAACAAAGTTTTGACACAGATTCCCAATTCGGGCATTCAGAACATATAGCACGTTGCTGTAAGCAAGCACATTCTCATTCAAAGATGCAAGTTACTATGTAGGAACAAGTTTGTATAGGTATTTCAAAGATGCCCAGAACTGAGCTAAACTTGGTATGTGTCCAACTCCTAGAAATAACTTCATGCCCCATCTCCCTTTCTTCCAGCTAGTAAGGATCACATAATTCCTAACAAAGTTTTGACACAGATTCCCAATTCGGGCATTCAGAACATATAGCACGTTGCTGTAAGCAAGCACATTCTCATTCAAAGTTGCAAGTTACTATGTAGGAACAAGTTTGTATAGGAATTTCAAAGATGCCCAGAACTGAGCTAAACTTGGTATGTGTCCAACTCCTAGAAATAACTTCATGCCCCATCTCCCTTACTTCCAGCTAGTAAGGATCACATAATTCCTAACAAAGTTTTGACACAGATTGCCAATTCGGGCATTCAGAACATATAGCACGTTGCTGTAAGCAAGCACATTCTCATTCAAAGATGCAAGTTACTATGTAGGAACAAGTTTGTATAGGTATTTCAAAGATGCCCAGAACTGAGCTAAACTTGGTATGTGTCCAACTCCTAGAAATAACTTCATGCCCCATCTCCCTTACTTCCAGCTAGTAAGGATCACATAATTCCTAACAAAGTTTTGACACAGATTCCCAATTCGGGCATTCAGAACATATAGCACGTTGCTGTAAGCAAGCACATTCTCATTCAAAGATGCAAGTTACTATGTAGGAACAAGTTTGTATAGGTATTTCAAAGATGCCCAGAACTGAGCTAAACTTGGTATGTGTCCAACTCCTAGAAATAACTTCATGCCCCATCTCCCTTACTTCCAGCTAGTAAGGATCACATAATTCCTAACAAAGTTTTGACACAGATTCCCAATTCGGGCATTCAGAACATATAGCACGTTGCTGTAAGCAAGCACATTCTCATTCAAAGTTGCAAGTTACTATGTAGGAACAAGTTTGTATAGGTATTTCAAAGATGCCCAGAACTGAGCTAAACTTGGTATGTGTCCAACTCCTAGAAATAACTTCATGCCCCATCTCCCTTACTTCCAGCTAGTAAGGATCACATAATTCCTAACAAAGTTTTGACACAGATTGCCAATTCGGGCATTCAGAACATATAGCACGTTGCTGTAAGCAAGCACATTCTCATTCAAAGTTGCAAGTTACTATGTAGGAACAAGTTTGTATAGGAATTTCAAAGATCCCCAGAACTGAGCTAAACTTGGTATGTGTCCAACTCCTAGAAATAACTTCATGCCCCATCTCCCTTACTTCCAGCTAGTAAGGATCACATAATTCCTAACAAAGTTTTGACACAGATTGCCAATTCGGGCATTCAGAACATATAGCACGTTGCTGTAAGCAAGCACATTCTCATTCAAAGATGCAAGTTACTATGTAGGAACAAGTTTGTATAGGTATTTCAAAGATGCCCAGAACTGAGCTAAACTTGGTATGTGTCCAACTCCTAGAAATAACTTCATGCCCCATCTCCCTTACTTCCAGCTAGTAAGGATCACATAATTCCTAACAAAGTTTTGACACAGATTCCCAATTCGGGCATTCAGAACATATAGCACGTTGCTGTAAGCAAGCACATTCTCATTCAAAGATGCAAGTTACTATGTAGGAACAAGTTTGTATAGGTATTTCGAAGATGCCCAGAACTGAGCTAAACTTGGTATGTGTCCAACTCCTAGAAATAACTTCATGCCCCATCTCCCTTACTTCCAGCTAGTAAGGATCACATAATTCCTAACAAAGTTTTGACACAGATTGCCAATTCGGGCATTCAGAACATATAGCACGTTGCTGTAAGCAAGCACATTCTCATTCAAAGTTGCAAGTTACTATGTAGGAACAAGTTTGTATAGGTATTTCAAAGATGCCCAGAACTGAGCTAAACTTGGTATGTGTCCAACTCCTAGAAATAACTTCATGCCCCATCTCCCTTACTTCCAGCTAGTAAGGATCACATAATTCCTAACAGTTTTGACACAGATTCCCAATTCGGGCATTCAGAACATATAGCACGTTGCTGTAAGCAAGCAGATTCTCATTCAAAGATGCAAGTTACTATGTAGGAACAAGTTTGTATAGGTATTTCAAAGATGCCCAGAACTGAGCTAAACTTGGTATGTGTCCAACTCCTAGAAATAACTTCATGCCCCATCTCCCTTACTTCCAGCCATTAAGGATCACATAATTCCTAACAAAGTTTTGACACAGATTGCCAATTCGGGCATTCAGAACATATAGCACGTTGCTGTAAGCAAGCAGATTCTCATTCAAAGATGCAAGTTACTATGTAGGAATAAGTTTGTATAGGTATTTCAAAGATGCCCAGAACTGAGCTAAACTTGGTATGTGTCCAACTCCTAGAAATAACTTCATGCCCCATCTCCCTTACTTCCAGCTAGTAAGGATCGCATAATTCCTAACAAAGTTTTGACACAGATTCACTATTAGGGCATTCAGAACATATAGCACGTTGCTGCAAGCAAGCACATTCTCATTCAAAGTTGCAAGTTACTATGTAGGAACAAGTTTGTATAGGTATTTCAAAGATGCCCAGAACTGAGCTAAACTTGGTCTGTGTCCAACTCCTAGAAATAACTTCATGCCCCATCTCCCTTACTTCCAGCTAGTAAGGATCACATAATTCCTAACAAAGTTTTGACACAGATTCCCAATTCGGGCATTCAGAACATATAGCACGTTGCTGTAAGCAAGCACATTTTCATTCAAAGTTGCAAGTTACTATGTAGGAACAAGTTTGTATAGGTATTTCAAAGATGCCCAGAACTGAGCTAAACTTGGTATGTGTCCAACTCCTAGAAATAACTTCATGCCCCATCTCCCTTACTTCCAGCTAGTAAGGATCACATAATTCCTAACAAAGTTTTGACACAGATTCTCAATTCGGGCATGCAGAACATATAGCACGTTGCTGTAAGCAAGCAGATTCTCATTCAAAGATGCAAGTTACTATGTAGGAACAAGTTTGTATAGGTATTTCAAAGATGCCCAGAACTGAGCTAAACTTGGTATGTGTCCAACTCATAGAAATAACTTCATGCCCCATCTCCCTTACTTCCAGCTAGTAAGGATCACATAATTCCTAACAAAGTTTTGACACAGATTCCCTATTCGGGCATTCAGAACATATAGCACGTTGCTGTAGGCAAGCAGATTCTCATTCAAAGATGCAAGTTACTATGTAGGAACAAGTTTGTATAGGTATTTCAAAGATGCCCAGAACTGAGCTAAACTTGGTATGTGTCCAACTCCTAGAAATAACTTCATGCCCCATCTCCCTTACTTCCAGCGAGTAAGGATCACATAATTCCTAACAAAGTTTTGACACAGATTCCCAATTCGGGCAATCAGAACATATAGCACGTTGCTGTAAGCAAGCACATTCTCATTCAAAGTTGCAAGTTACTATGTAGGAACAAGTTTGTATAGGTATTTCAAAGATGCCCAGAACTGAGCTAAACTTGGTATGTGTCCAACTCCTAGAAATAACTTCATGCCCCATCTCCCTTACTTCCAGCTAGTAAGGATCACATAATTCCTAACAAAGTTTTGACACAGATTCCCAATTCGGGCATTCAGAACATATAGCACGTTGCTGTAAGCAAGCACATTCTCATTCAAAGTTGCAAGTTACTATGTAGGAACAAGTTTGTATAGGTATTTCAAAGATGCCCAGAACTGAGCTAAACTTGGTATGTGTCCAACTCCTAGAAATAACTTCATGCCCCATCTCCCTTACTTCCAGCTAGTAAGGATCACATAATTCCTAACAGTTTTGACACAGATTGCCAATTCGGGCATTCAGAACATATAGCACGTTGCTGTAAGCAAGCAGATTCTCATTCAAAGATGCAAGTTACTATGTGGGAACAAGTTTGCATAGGTATTTCAAAGATGCCCAGAACTGAGCTAAACTTGGTATGTGTCCAACTCCTAGAAATAACTTCATGCCCCATCTCCCTTACTTCCAGCTAGTAAGGATCACATAATTCCTAACAGTTTTGACACAGATTCCCAATTCGGGCATTCAGAACATATAGCACGTTGCTGTAAGCAAGCAGATTCTCATTCAAAGATGCAAGTTACTATGTAGGAACAAGTTTGTATAGGTATTTCAAAGATGCCCAGAACTGAGCTAAACTTGGTATGTGTCCAACTCCTAGAAATAACTTCATGCCCCATCTCCCTTACTTCCAGCCATTAAGGATCACATAATTCCTAACAAAGTTTTGACACAGATTGCCAATTCGGGCATTCAGAACATATAGCACGTTGCTGTAAGCAAGCACATTCTCATTCAAAGATGCAAGTTACTATGTAGGAACAAGTTTGTATAGGTATTTCAAAGATGCCCAGAACTGAGCTAAACTTGGTATGTGTCCAACTCCTAGAAATAACTTCATGCCCCATCTCCCTTACTTCCAGCTAGTAAGGATCGCATAATTCCTAACAAAGTTTTGACACAGATTCACTATTAGGGCATTCAGAAAATATAGCACGTTGCTGCAAGCAAGCACATTCTCATTCAAAGTTGCAAGTTACTATGTAGGAACAAGTTTGTATAGGTATTTCAAAGATGCCCAGAACTGAGCTAAACTTGGTCTGTGTCCAACTCCTAGAAATAACTTCATGCCCCATCTCCCTTACTTCCAGCTAGTAAGGATCACATAATTCCTAACAATGTTTTGACACAGATTCTCAATTCGGGCATGCAGAACATATAGCACGTTGCTGTAAGCAAGCAGATTCTCATTCAAAGATGCAAGTTACTATGTAGGAACAAGTTTGTATAGGTATTTCAAAGATGCCCAGAACTGAGCTAAACTTGGTCTGTGTCCAACTCCTAGAAATAACTTCATGCACCATCTCCCTTACTTTCAGCTAGTAAGGATCACATAATTCCTAACAAAGTTTTGACACAGATTCCCTATTCGGGCATTCAGAACATATAGCACGTTGCTGTAAGCAAGCAGATTCTCATTCAAAGATGCAAGTTACTATGTAGGAACAAGTTTGTATAGGTATTTCAAAGATGCCCAGAACTGAGCTACACTTGGTATGTGTCCAACTCCTAGAAATAACTTCATGCCCCATCTCCCTTACTTCCAGCGAGTAAGGATCACATAATTCCTAACAAAGTTTTGACACAGATTCCCAATTCGGGCAATCAGAACATATAGCACGTTGCTGTAAGCAAGCACATTCTCATTCAAAGTTGCAAGTTACTATGTAGGAACAAGTTTGTATAGGTATTTCAAAGATGCCCAGAACTGAGCTAAACTTGGTATGTGTCCAACTCCTAGAAATAACTTCATGCCCCATCTCCCTTACTTCCAGCTAGTAAGGATCACATAATTCCTAACAAAGTTTTGACACAGATTCCCAATTCGGGCATTCAGAACATATAGCACGTTGCTGTAAGCAAGCACATTTTCATTTAAAGTTGCAAGTTACTATGTAGGAACAAGTTTGTATAGGTATTTCAAAGATGCCCAGAACTGAGCTAAACTTGGTATGTGTCCAACTCCTAGAAATAACTTCATGCCCCATCTCCCTTACTTCCAGCTAGTAAGGATCACATAATTCCTAACAAAGTTTTGACACAGATTCCCAATTCGGGCATTCAGAACATATAGCACGTTGCTGTAAGCAAGCACATTTTCATTCAAAGTTGCAAGTTACTATGTAGGAACAAGTTTGTATAGGTATTTCAAAGATGCCCAGAACTGAGCTAAACTTGGTATGTGTCCAACTCCTAGAAATAACTTCATGCCCCATCTCCCTTACGTCCAGCTAGTAAGGATCACATAATTCCTAACAAAGTTTTGACACAGATTCCCTATTCGGGCATTCAGAACATATAGCACGTTGCTGCAAGCAAGCACATTCTCATTCAAAGATGCAAGTTACTATGTAGGAACAAGTTTGTATAGGTATTTCAAAGATGCCCAGAACTGAGCTAAACTTGGTATGTGTCCAACTCCTAGAAATAACTTCATGCCCCATCTCCCTTACTTCCAGCGAGTAAGGATCACATAATTCCTAACAAAGTTTTGACACAGATTCCCAATTCGGGCATTCAGAACATATAGCACGTTGCTGTAAGCAAGCACATTCTCATTCAAAGATGCAAGTTACTAGGTAGGAACAAGTTTGTATAGGTATTTCAAAGATGCCCAGAACTGAGCTAAACTTGGTATGTGTCCAACTCCTAGAAATAACTTCATGCCCCATCTCCCTTACTTCCAGCTAGTAAGGATCACATAATTCCTAACAAAGTTTTGACACAGATTGCCAATTCGGGCATTCAGAACATATAGCACGTTGCTGTAAGCAAGCACATTCTCATTCAAAGTTGCAAGTTACTATGTAGGAACAAGTTTGTATAGGTATTTCAAAGATGCCCAGAACTGAGCTAAACTTGGTATGTGTCCAACTCCTAGAAATAACTTCATGCCCCATCTCCCTTACTTCCAGCTAGTAAGGATCACATAATTCCTAACAGTTTTGACACAGATTGCCAATTCGGGCATTCAGAACATATAGCACGTTGCTGTAAGCAAGCAGATTCTCATTCAAAGATGCAAGTTACTATGTGGGAACAAGTTTGCATAGGTATTTCAAAGATGCCCAGAACTGAGCTAAACTTGGTATGTGTCCAACTCCTAGAAATAACTTCATGCCCCATCTCCCTTACTTCCAGCTAGTAAGGATCACATAATTCCTAACAGTTTTGACACAGATTCCCAATTCGGGCATTCAGAACATATAGCACGTTGCTGTAAGCAAGCAGATTCTCATTCAAAGATGCAAGTTACTATGTAGGAACAAGTTTGTATAGGTATTTCAAAGATGCCCAGAACTGAGCTAAACTTGGTATGTGTCCAACTCCTAGAAATAACTTCATGCCCCATCTCCCTTACTTCCAGCCATTAAGGATCACATAATTCCTAACAAAGTTTTGACACAGATTGCCAATTCGGGCATTCAGAACATATAGCACGTTGCTGTAAGCAAGCAGATTCTCATTCAAAGATGCAAGTTACTATGTAGGAACAAGTTTGTATAGGTATTTCAAAGATGCCCAGAACTGAGCTAAACTTGGTATGTGTCCAACTCCTAGAAATAACTTCATGCCCCATCTCCCTTACTTCCAGCTAGTAAGGATCGCATAATTCCTAACAAAGTTTTGACACAGATTCACTATTAGGGCATTCAGAAAATATAGCACGTTGCTGCAAGCAAGCACATTCTCATTCAAAGTTGCAAGTTACTATGTAGGAACAAGTTTGTATAGGTATTTCAAAGATGCCCAGAACTGAGCTAAACTTGGTCTGTGTCCAACTCCTAGAAATAACTTCATGCCCCATCTCCCTTACTTCCAGCTAGTAAGGATCACATAATTCCTAACAAAGTTTTGACACAGATTCTCAATTCGGGCATGCAGAACATATAGCACGTTGCTGTAAGCAAGCAGATTCTCATTCAAAGATGCAAGTTACTATGTAGGAACAAGTTTGTATAGGTATTTCAAAGATGCCCAGAACTGAGCTAAACTTGGTATGTGTCCAACTCCTAGAAATAACTTCATGCCCCATCTCCCTTACTTCCAGCTAGTAAGGATCACATAATTCCTAACAAAGTTTTGACACAGATTCCCAATTCGGGCATTCAGAACATATAGCACGTTGCTGTAAGCAAGCACATTTTCATTTAAAGTTGCAAGTTACTATGTAGGAACAAGTTTGTATAGGTATTTCAAAGATGCCCAGAACTGAGCTAAACTTGGTATGTGTCCAACTCCTAGAAATAACTTCATGCCCCATCTCCCTTACTTCCAGCTAGTAAGGATCACATAATTCCTAACAAAGTTTTGACACAGATTCCCAATTCGGGCATTCAGAACATATAGCACGTTGCTGTAAGCAAGCACATTCTCATTCAAAGTTGCAAGTTACTATGTAGGAACAAGTTTGTATAGGAATTTCAAAGATGCCCAGAACTGAGCTAAACTTGGTATGTGTCCAACTCCTAGAAATAACTTCATGCCCCATCTCCCTTACTTCCAGCTAGTAAGGATCACATAATTCCTAACAAACTTTTGACACAGATTCCCAATTCGGGCATTCAGAACATATAGCACGTTGCTGTAAGCAAGCACATTCTCATTCAAAGTTGCAAGTTACTATGTAGGAACAAGTTTGTATAGGAATTTCAAAGATGCCCAGAACTGAGCTAAACTTGGTATGTGTCCAACTCCTAGAAATAACTTCATGCCCCATCTCCCTTACTTCCAGCTAGTAAGGATCACATAATTCCTAACAAAGTTTTGACACAGATTGCCAATTCGGGCATTCAGAACATATAGCACGTTGCTGTAAGCAAGCACATTCTCATTCAAAGATGCAAGTTACTATGTAGGAACAAGTTTGTATAGGTATTTCAAAGATGCCCAGAACTGAGCTAAACTTGGTATGTGTCCAACTCCTAGAAATAACTTCATGCCCCATCTCCCTTACTTCCAGCTAGTAAGGATCACATAATTCCTAACAAAGTTTTGACACAGATTCCCAATTCGGGCATTCAGAACATATAGCACGTTGCTGTAAGCAAGCACATTCTCATTCAAAGATGCAAGTTACTATGTAGGAACAAGTTTGTATAGGTATTTCAAAGATGCCCAGAACTGAGCTAAACTTGGTATGTGTCCAACTCCTAGAAATAACTTCATGCCCCATCTCCCTTACTTCCAGCTAGTAAGGATCACATAATTCCTAACAAAGTTTTGACACAGATTGCCAATTCGGGCATTCAGAACATATAGCACGTTGCTGTAAGCAAGCACATTCTCATTCAAAGTTGCAAGTTACTATGTAGGAACAAGTTTGTATAGGTATTTCAAAGATGCCCAGAACTGAGCTAAACTTGGTATGTGTCCAACTCCTAGAAATAACTTCATGCCCCATCTCCCTTACTTCCAGCTAGTAAGGATCACATAATTCCTAACAAAGTTTTGACACAGATTCCCAATTCGGGCATTCAGAACATATAGCACGTTGCTGTAAGCAAGCACATTCTCATTCAAAGTTGCAAGTTACTATGTAGGAACAAGTTTGTATAGGAATTTCAAAGATCCCCAGAACTGAGCTAAACTTGGTATGTGTCCAACTCCTAGAAATAACTTCATGCCCCATCTCCCTTACTTCCAGCTAGTAAGGATCACATAATTCCTAACAAAGTTTTGACACAGATTGCCAATTCGGGCATTCAGAACATATAGCACGTTGCTGTAAGCAAGCACATTCTCATTCAAAGATGCAAGTTACTATGTAGGAACAAGTTTGTATAGGTATTTCAAAGATGCCCAGAACTGAGCTAAACTTGGTATGTGTCCAACTCCTAGAAATAACTTCATGCCCCATCTCCCTTACTTCCAGCTAGTAAGGATCACATAATTCCTAACAAAGTTTTGACACAGATTCCCAATTCGGGCATTCAGAACATATAGCACGTTGCTGTAAGCAAGCACATTCTCATTCAAAGATGCAAGTTACTATGTAGGAACAAGTTTGTATAGGTATTTCGAAGATGCCCAGAACTGAGCTAAACTTGGTATGTGTCCAACTCCTAGAAATAACTTCATGCCCCATCTCCCTTACTTCCAGCTAGTAAGGATCACATAATTCCTAACAAAGTTTTGACACAGATTGCCAATTCGGGCATTCAGAACATATAGCACGTTGCTGTAAGCAAGCACATTCTCATTCAAAGATGCAAGTTACTATGTGGGAACAAGTTTGCATAGGTATTTCAAAGATGCCCAGAACTGAGCTAAACTTGGTATGTGTCCAACTCCTAGAAATAACTTCATGCCCCATCTCCCTTACTTCCAGCTAGTAAGGATCACATAATTCCTAACAGTTTTGACACAGATTCCCAATTCGGGCATTCAGAACATATAGCACGTTGCTGTAAGCAAGCAGATTCTCATTCAAAGATGCAAGTTACTATGTAGGAACAAGTTTGTATAGGTATTTCAAAGATGCCCAGAACTGAGCTAAACTTGGTATGTGTCCAACTCCTAGAAATAACTTCATGCCCCATCTCCCTTACTTCCAGCCATTAAGGATCACATAATTCCTAACAAAGTTTTGACACAGATTGCCAATTCGGGCATTCAGAACATATAGCACGTTGCTGTAAGCAAGCACATTCTCATTCAAAGATGCAAGTTACTATGTAGGAACAAGTTTGTATAGGTATTTCAAAGATGCCCAGAACTGAGCTAAACTTGGTATGTGTCCAACTCCTAGAAATAACTTCATGCCCCATCTCCCTTACTTCCAGCTAGTAAGGATCGCATAATTCCTAACAAAGTTTTGACACAGATTCACTATTAGGGCATTCAGAAAATATAGCACGTTGCTGCAATCAAGCACATTCTCATTCAAAGTTGCAAGTTACTATGTAGGAACAAGTTTGTATAGGTATTTCAAAGATGCCCAGAACTGAGCTAAACTTGGTCTGTGTCCAACTCCTAGAAATAACTTCATGCCCCATCTCCCTTACTTCCAGCTAGTAAGGATCACATAATTCCTAACAAAGTTTTGACACAGATTCTCAATTCGGGCATGCAGAACATATAGCACGTTGCTGTAAGCAAGCAGATTCTCATTCAAAGATGCAAGTTACTATGTAGGAACAAGTTTGTATAGGTATTTCAAAGATGCCCAGAACTGAGCTAAACTTGGTCTGTGTCCAACTCCTAGAAATAACTTCATGCACCATCTCCCTTACTTCCAGCTAGTAAGGATCACATAATTCCTAACAAAGTTTTGACACAGATTCCCTATTCGGGCATTCAGAACATATAGCACGTTGCTGTAAGCAAGCAGATTCTCATTCAAAGATGCAAGTTACTATGTAGGAACAAGTTTGTATAGGTATTTCAAAGATGCCCAGAACTGAGCTACACTTGGTATGTGTCCAACTCCTAGAAATAACTTCATGCCCCATCTCCCTTACTTCCAGCGAGTAAGGATCACATAATTCCTAACAAAGTTTTGACACAGATTCCCAATTCGGGCAATCAGAACATATAGCACGTTGCTGTAAGCAAGCACATTCTCATTCAAAGTTGCAAGTTACTATGTAGGAACAAGTTTGTATAGGTATTTCAAAGATGCCCAGAACTGAGCTAAACTTGGTATGTGTCCAACTCCTAGAAATAACTTCATGCCCCATCTCCCTTACTTCCAGCTAGTAAGGATCACATAATTCCTAACAAAGTTTTGACACAGATTCCCAATTCGGGCATTCAGAACATATAGCACGTTGCTGTAAGCAAGCACATTTTCATTTAAAGTTGCAAGTTACTATGTAGGAACAAGTTTGTATAGGTATTTCAAAGATGCCCAGAACTGAGCTAAACTTGGTATGTGTCCAACTCCTAGAAATAACTTCATGCCCCATCTCCCTTACTTCCAGCTAGTAAGGATCACATAATTCCTAACAAAGTTTTGACACAGATTCCCAATTCGGGCATTCAGAACATATAGCACGTTGCTGTAAGCAAGCACATTCTCATTCAAAGTTGCAAGTTACTATGTAGGAACAAGTTTGTATAGGTATTTCAAAGATGCCCAGAACTGAGCTAAACTTGGTATGTGTCCAACTCCTAGAAATAACTTCATGCCCCATCTCCCTTACGTCCAGCTAGTAAGGATCACATAATTCCTAACAAAGTTTTGACACAGATTCCCAATTCGGGCATTCAGAACATATAGCACGTTGCTGCAAGCAAGCACATTCTCATTCAAAGATGCAAGTTACTATGTAGGAACAAGTTTGTATAGGTATTTCAAAGATGCCCAGAACTGAGCTAAACTTGGTATGTGTCCAACTCCTAGAAATAACTTCATGCCCCATCTCCCTTACTTCCAGCGAGTAAGGATCACATAATTCCTAACAAAGTTTTGACACAGATTCCCAATTCGGGCATTCAGAACATATAGCACGTTGCTGTAAGCAAGCACATTCTCATTCAAAGATGCAAGTTACTAGGTAGGAACAAGTTTGTATAGGTATTTCAAAGATGCCCAGAACTGAGCTAAACTTGGTATGTGTCCAACTCCTAGAAATAACTTCATGCCCCATCTCCCTTACTTCCAGCTAGTAAGGATCACATAATTCCTAACAAAGTTTTGACACAGATTCCCAATTCGGGCATTCAGAACATATAGCACGTTGCTGTAAGCAAGCACATTCTCATTCAAAGTTGCAAGTTACTATGTAGGAACAAGTTTGTATAGGTATTTCAAAGATGCCCAGAACTGAGCTAAACTTGGTATGTGTCCAACTCCTAGAAATAACTTCATGCCCCATCTCCCTTACTTCCAGCTAGTAAGGATCACATAATTCCTAACAGTTTTGACACAGATTGCCAATTCGGGCATTCAGAACATATAGCACGTTGCTGTAAGCAAGCAGATTCTCATTCAAAGATGCAAGTTACTATGTGGGAACAAGTTTGCATAGGCATTTCAAAGATGCCCAGAACTGAGCTAAACTTGGTATGTGTCCAACTCCTAGAAATAACTTCATGCCCCATCTCCCTTACTTCCAGCTAGTAAGGATCACATAATTCCTAACAGTTTTGACACAGATTCCCAATTCGGGCATTCAGAACATATAGCACGTTGCTGTAAGCAAGCAGATTCTCATTCAAAGATGCAAGTTACTATGTAGGAACAAGTTTGTATAGGTATTTCAAAGATGCCCAGAACTGAGCTAAACTTGGTATGTGTCCAACTCCTAGAAATAACTTCATGCCCCATCTCCCTTACTTCCAGCCATTAAGGATCACATAATTCCTAACAAAGTTTTGACACAGATTGCCAATTCGGGCATTCAGAACATATAGCACGTTGCTGTAAGCAAGCAGATTCTCATTCAAAGATGCAAGTTACTATGTAGGAACAAGTTTGTATAGGTATTTCAAAGATGCCCAGAACTGAGCTAAACTTGGTATGTGTCCAACTCCTAGAAATAACTTCATGCCCCATCTCCCTTACTTCCAGCTAGTAAGGATCGCATAATTCCTAACAAAGTTTTGACACAGATTCACTATTAGGGCATTCAGAAAATATAGCACGTTGCTGCAAGCAAGCACATTCTCATTCAAAGTTGCAAGTTACTATGTAGGAACAAGTTTGTATAGGTATTTCAAAGATGCCCAGAACTGAGCTAAACTTGGTCTGTGTCCAACTCCTAGAAATAACTTCATGCCCCATCTCCCTTACTTCCAGCTAGTAAGGATCACATAATTCCTAACAAAGTTTTGACACAGATTCTCAATTCGGGCATGCAGAACATATAGCACGTTGCTGTAAGCAAGCAGATTCTCATTCAAAGATGCAAGTTACTATGTAGGAACAAGTTTGTATAGGTATTTCAAAGATGCCCAGAACTGAGCTAAACTTGGTCTGTGTCCAACTCCTAGAAATAACTTCATGCCCCATCTCCCTTACTTCCAGCTAGTAAGGATCACATAATTCCTAACAAAGTTTTGACACAGATTCCCTATTCGGGCATTCAGAACATATAGCACGTTACTGTAGGCAAGCAGATTATCATTCAAAGATGCAAGTTACTATGTAGGAACAAGTTTGTATAGGTATTTCAAAGATGCCCAGAACTGAGCTAAACTTGGTATGTGTCCAACTCCTAGAAATAACTTCATGCCCCATCTCCCTTACTTCCAGCGAGTAAGGATCACATAATTCCTAACAAAGTTTTGACACAGATTCCCAATTCGGGCAATCAGAACATATAGCACGTTGCTGTAAGCAAGCACATTCTCATTCAAAGTTACAAGTTACTATGTAGGAACAAGTTTGTATAGGTATTTCAAAGATGCCCAGAACTGAGCTAAACTTGGTATGTGTCCAACTCCTAGAAATAACTTCATGCCCCATCTCCCTTACTTCCAGCTAGTAAGGATCACATAATTCCTAACAAAGTTTTGACACAGATTCCCAATTCGGGCATTCAGAACATATAGCACGTTGCTGTAAGCAAGCACATTTTCATTTAAAGTTGCAAGTTACTATGTAGGAACAAGTTTGTATAGGTATTTCAAAGATGCCCAGAACTGAGCTAAACTTGGTATGTGTCCAACTCCTAGAAATAACTTCATGCCCCATCTCCCTTACTTCCAGCTAGTAAGGATCACATAATTCCTAACAAAGTTTTGACACAGATTCCCAATTCGGGCATTCAGAACATATAGCACATTGCTGTAAGCAAGCACATTCTCATTCAAAGTTGCAAGTTACTATGTAGGAACAAGTTTGTATAGGTATTTCAAAGATGCCCAGAACTGAGCTAAACTTGGTATGTGTCCAACTCCTAGAAATAACTTCATGCCCCATCTCCCTTACGTCCAGCTAGTAAGGATCACATAATTCCTAACAAAGTTTTGACACAGATTCCCTATTCGGGCATTCAGAACATATAGCACGTTGCTGCCAGCAAGCACATTCTCATTCAAAGATGCAAGTTACTATGTAGGAACAAGTTTGTATAGGTATTTCAAAGATGCCCAGAACTGAGCTAAACTTGGTATGTGTCCAACTCCTAGAAATAACTTCATGCCCCATCTCCCTTACTTCCAGCTAGTAAGGATCACATAATTCCTAACAAAGTTTTGACACAGATTCCCAATTCGGGCATTCAGAACATATAGCACGTTGCTGTAAGCAAGCACATTCTCATTCAAAGATGCAAGTTACTAGGTAGGAACAAGTTTGTATAGGTATTTCAAAGATGCCCAGAACTGAGCTAAACTTGGTATGTGTCCAACTCCTAGAAATAACTTCATGCCCCATCTCCCTTACTTCCAGCTAGTAAGGATCACATAATTCCTAACAAAGTTTTGACACAGATTCCCTATTCGGGCATTCAGAACATATAGCACGTTGCTGCAAGCAAGCACATTCTCATTCAAAGTTGCAAGTTACTATGTAGGAATAAGTTTGTATAGGTATTTCAAAGATGCCCAGAACTGAGCTAAACTTGGTATGTGTCCAACTCCAAGAAATAACTTCATGCCCCATCTCCCTTACTTCCAGCTAGTAAGGATCACATAATTCCTAACAAAGTTTAGACACAGATTCCCAATTCGGGCATTCAGAACATATAGCACGTTGCTGTAAGCAAGCACATTCTCATTCAAAGATGCAAGTTACTATGTAGGAACAAGTTTGTATAGGTATTTCAAAGATGCCCAGAACTGAGCTAAACTTGGTATGTGTCCAACTCCTAGAAATAACTACATGCCCCATCTCCCTTACTTCCAGCTAGTAAGGATCACATAATTCCTAACAAAGTTTTGACACAGATTCCCAATTCGGGCATTCAGAACATATAGCACGTTGCTGTAAGCTAGCAGATTCTCATTCAAAGTTGCAAGTTACTATGTAGGAACAAGTTTGTATAGGTATTTCAAAGATGCCCAGAACTGAGCTAAACTTGGTATGTGTCCAACTCCTAGAAATAACTTCATGCCCCATCTCCCTTACTTCCAGCTAGTAAGGATCACATAATTCCTAACAAAGTTTTGACACAGATTCCCAATTCGGGCATTCAGAACATATAGCACGTTGCTGTAAGCAAGCACATTTTCATTCAAAGTTGCAAGTTACTATGTAGGAACAAGTTTGTATAGGTATTTCAAAGATGCCCAGAACTGAGCTAAACTTGGTATGTGTCCAACTCCTAGAAATAACTTCATGCTCCATCTCCCTTACTTCCAGCTAGTAAGGATCACATAATTCCTAACAAAGTTTTGACACAGATTCCCAATTCGGGCATTCAGAACATATAGCACGTTGCTGTAAGCAAGCACATTTTCATTCAAAGTTGCAAGTTACTATGTAGGAACAAGTTTGTACAGGTATTTCAAAGATGCCCAGAACTGAGCTAAACTTGGTATGTGTCCAACTCCTAGAAATAACTTCATGCCCCATCTCCCTTACTTCCAGCTAGTAAGGATCACATAATTCCTAACAAGGTTTTGACACAGATTGCCAATTCGGGCATTCAGAACATATAGCACGTTGCTGTAAGCAAGCAGATTCTCATTCAAAGATGCAAGTTACTAGGTAGGAACAGGTTTGTATAGGTATTTCAAAGATGCCCAGAACTGAGCTAAACTTGGTATGTGTCCAACTCCTAGAAATAACTTCATGCCCCATCTCCCTTACTTCCAGCTAGTAAGGATCACATAATTCCTAACAAGGTTTTGACACAGATTCCCAATTCGGGCATTCAGAACATATAGCACGTTGCTGTAAGCAAGCACATTCTCATTCAAAGATGCAAGTTACTAGGTAGGAACAAGTTTGTATAGGTATTTCAAAGATGCCCAGAACTGAGCTAAACTTGGTATGTGTCCAACTCCTAGAAATAACTTCATGCTCCATCTCCCTTACTTCCAGCTAGTAAGGATCACATAATTCCTAACAAAGTTTTGACACATATTCCCTATTCGGGCATTCAGAACATATAGCACGTTGCTGCAAGCAAGCACATTCTCATTCAAAGTTGCAAGTTACTATGTAGGAACAAGTTTGTATAGGTATTTCAAAGATGCCCAGAACTGAGCTAAACTTGGTATGTCTCCAACTCCAAGAAATAACTTCATGCCCCATCTCCATTACTTCCAGCTAGTAAGGATCACATAATTGCTAACAAAGTTTTGACACAGATTCCCAATTCGGGCATTCAGAACATATAGCACGTTGCTGTAAGCAAGCACATTTTCATTCAAAGTTGCAAGTTACTATGTAGGAACAAGTTTGTATAGGTATTTCAAAGATGCCCAGAACTGAGCTAAACTTGGTATGTGTCCAACTCCTAGAAATAACTTCATGCCCCATCTCCCTTACTTCCAGCTAGTAAGGATCACATAATTCCTAACAAAGTTTTGACACAGATTCTCAATTCGGGGATTCAGAACATATAGCACGTTGCTGTAAGCAAGCAGATTCTCATTCAAAGATGCAAGTTTCTATGTAGGAACAAGTGTGTATAGGTATTTCAAAGATGCCCAGAACTGAGCTAAACTTGGTATGTGTCCAACTCCTAGAAATAACTTCATGCCCCATCTCCCTTACTTCCAGCTAGTAAGGATCACATAATTCCTAACAAAGTTTTGACACAGATTCCCTATTCGGGCATTCAGAACATATAGCACGTTGCTGTAAGCAAGCACATTCTCATTCAAAGATGCAAGTTACTATGTAGGAACAAGTTTGTATAGGTATTTCAAAGATGCCCAGAACTGAGCTAAACTTGGTATGTGTCCAACTCCTAGAAATAACTTCATGCCGCATCTCCCTTACTTCCAGCTAGTAAGGATCACATAATTCCTAACAAAGTTTTGACACAGATTGCCAATTCGGGCATTCAGAACATATAGCACGTTGCTGTAAGCAAGCACATTCTCATTCAAAGTTGCAAGTTACTATGTAGGAACAAGTTTGTATAGGTATTTCAAAGATGCCCAGAACTGAGCTAAACTTGGTATGTGTCCAACTCCTAGAAATAACTTCATGCCCCATCTCCCTTACTTCCAGCTAGTAAGGATCACATAATTCCTAACAAAGTTTTGACACAGATTCCCTATTCGGGCATTCAGAACATATAGCACGTTGCTGTAAGCAAGCACATTCTCATTCAAAGATGCAAGTTACTAGGTAGGCACAAGTTTGTATAGGTATTTCAAAGATGCCCAGAACTGAGCTAAACTTGGTATGTGTCCAACTCCTAGAAATAACTTCATGCCCCATCTCCCTTACTTCCAGCTAGTAAGGATCACATAATTCCTAACAAAGTTTTGACACAGATTGCCAATTCGGGCATTCAGAACATATAGCACGTTGCTGTAAGCAAGCACATTCTCATTCAAAGATGCAAGTTACTATGTAGGAACAAGTTTGTATAGGTATTTCAAAGATGCCCAGAACTGAGCTAAACTTGGTATGTGTCCAACTCCTAGAAATAACTTCATGCCCCATCTCCCTTACTTCCAGCTAGTAAGGATCACATAATTCCTAACAAAGTTTTGACACAGATTGCCAATTCGGGCATTCAGAACATATAACACGTTGCTGTAAGCAAGCACATTCTCATTCAAAGTTGCAAGTTACTATGTAGGAACAAGTTTGTATAGGTATTTCAAAGATGCCCAGAACTGAGCTAAACTTGGTATGTGTCCAACTCCTAGAAATAACTTCATGCCCCATCTCCCTTACTTCCAGCTAGTAAGGATCACATAATTCCTAACAAAGTTTTGACACAGATTCCCAATTCGGGCATTCAGAACATATAGCACGTTGCTGTAAGCAAGCACATTCTCATTCAAAGTTGCAAGTTACTATGTAGGAGCAAGTTTGTATAGGTATTTCAAAGATGCCCAGAACTGAGCTAAACTTGGTATGTGTCCAACTCCTAGAAATAACTTCATGCCCCATCTCCCTTACTTCCAGCTAGTAAGGATCACATAATTCCTAACAAAGTTTTGACACAGATTCCCAATTCGGGCATTCAAAACATATAGCACGTTGCTGTAAGCAAGCACATTCTCATTCAAAGTTGCAAGTTACTATGTAGGAACAAGTTTGTATAGGTATTTCAAAGATGCCCAGAACTGAGCTAAACTTGGTATGTGTCCAACTCCTAGAAATAACTTCATGCCCCATCTCCCTTACTTCCAGCTAGTAAGGATCACATAATTCCTAACAAAGTTTTGACACAGATTCCCAATTCGGGCATTCAGAACATATAGCACGTTGCTGTAAGCAAGCACAATTTCATTCAAAGTTGCAAGTTACTATGTAGGAACAAGTTTGTATAGGTATTTCAAAGATGCCCAGAACTGAGCTAAACTTGGTATGTGTCCAACTCCTAGAAATAACTTCATGCTCCATCACCCTTACTTCCAGCTAGTAAGGATCACATAATTCCTAACAAAGTTTTTACACAGATTCCCAATTCGGGCATTCAGAACATATAGCACGTTGCTGTAAGCAAGCACATTCTCATTCAAAGATGCAAGTTACTATGTAGGAACAAGTTTGTATAGGTATTTCAAAGATGCCCAGAACTGAGCTAAACTTGGTATGTGTCCAACCCCTAGAAATAACTTCATGCCCCATCTCCCTTACTTCCAGCTAGTAAGGATCACATAATTCCTAACAAAGTTTTGACACAGATTCCCAATTCGGGCATTCAGAACATATAGCACGTTGCTGTAAGCAAGCACATTCTCATTCAAAGATGCAAGTTACTAGGTAGGAACAAGTTTGTATAGGTATTTCAAAGATGCCCAGAACTGAGCTAAACTTGGTATGTGTCCAACTCCTAGAAATAACTTCATGCCCCATCTCCCTTACTTCCAGCTAGTAAGGATCACATAATTCCTAACAAAGTTTTGACACAGATTCCCAATTCGGGCATTCAGAACATATAGCACGTTGCTGTAAGCAAGCACATTCTCATTCAAAGATGCAAGTTACTATGTAGGAACAAGTTTGTATAGGTATTTCAAAGATGCCCAGAACTGAGCTAAACTTGGTATGTGTCCAACTCCTAGAAATAACTTCATGCCCCATCTCCCTTACTTCCAGCTAGTAAGGATCACATAATTCCTAACAAAGTTTTGACACAGATTCCCAATTCGGGCATTCAGAACATATAGCACGTTGCTGTAAGCAAGCACATTCTCATTCAAAGTTGCAAGTTACTATGTAGGAACAAGTTTGTATAGGTATTTCAAAGATGCCCAGAACTGAGCTAAACTTGGTATGTGTCCAACTCCTAGAAATAACTTCATGCCCCATCTCCCTTACTTCCAGCTAGTAAGGATCACATAATTCCTAACAAAGTTTTGACACAGATTCCCAATTCGGGCATTCAGAACATATAGCACGTTGCTGTAAGCAAGCACATTCTCATTCAAAGTTGCAAGTTACTATGTAGGAACAAGTTTGTATAGGTATTTCAAAGATGCCCAGAACTGAGCTAAACTTGGTATGTGTCCAACTCCTAGAAATAACTTCATGCTCCATCTCCCTTACTTCCAGCTAGTAAGGATCACATAATTCCTAACAAAGTTTTGACACAGATTCCCAATTCGGGCATTCAGAACATATAGCACGTTGCTGTAAGCAAGCAGATTCTCATTGAGAGTTGCAAGTTACTATGTAGGAACAAGTTTGTATAGGTATTTCAAAGATGCCCAGAACTGAGCTAAACTTGGTATGTGTCCAACTCCTAGAAATAACTTCATGCCCCATCTCCCTTACTTCCAGCTAGTAAGGATCACATAATTCCTAACAAAGTTTTGACACAGATTCCCAATACGGGCATTCAGAACATATAGCACGTTGCTGTAAGCAAGCAGATTCTCATTCAAAGTTGCAAGATACTATGTAGGAACAAGTTTGTATAGGTATTTCAAAGATGCCCAGAACTGAGCTAAACTTGGTATGTGTCCAACTCCTAGAAATAACTTCATGCCCCATCTCCCTTACTTCCAGCTAGTAAGGATCACATAATTCCTTACAAAGTTTTGACACAGATTCCCAATTCGGGCATTCAGAACATATAGCACGTTGCTGTAAGCAAGCACATTCTCATTCAAAGTTGCAAGATACTATGTAGGAACAAGTTTGTATAGGTATTTCAAAGATGCCCAAACTGAGCTAAACTTGGTATGTGTCCAACTCCTAGAAATAACTTCATGCCCCGTCTCCCTTACTTCCAGCTAGTAAGGATCACATAATTCCTAACAAAGTTTTGACACAGATTCCCAATTCGGGCATTCAGAACATATAGCACGTTGCTGTAAGCAAGCACATTCTCATTCAAAGATGCAAGTTACTAGGTAGGAACAAGTTTGTATAGGTATTTCAAAGATGCCCAGAACTGAGCTAAACTTGGTATGTGTCCAACTCCTAGAAATAACTTCATGCCCCATCTCCCTTACTTCCAGCTAGTAAGGATGACATAATTCCTTACAAAGTTTTGACACAGATTCCCAATTCGGGCATTCAGAACATATAGCACGTTGCTGTAAGCAAGCACATTTTCATTCAAAGTTGCAAGTTACTATGTAGGAACAAGTTTGTATAGGTATTTCAAAGATGCCCAGAACTGAGCTAAACTTGGTATGTGTCCAACTCCTAGAAATAACTTCATGCCCCATCTCCCTTACTTCCAGCTAGTAAGGATCACATAATTCCTAACAAAGTTTTGAAACAGATTCCCAATTCGGGCATTCAGAACATATAGCACGTTGCTGTAAGCAAGCACATTCTCATTCAAAGATGCAAGTTACTAGGTAGGAACAAGTTTGTATAGGTATTTCAAAGATGCCCAGAACTGAGCTAAACTTGGTATGTGTCCAACTCCTAGAAATAACTTCATGCCCCATCTCCCTTACTTCCAGCTAGTAAGGATCACATAATTCCTAACAAAGTTTTGACACAGATTCCCAATTCGGGCATTCAGAACATATAGCACGTTGCTGTAAGCAAGCACATTTTCATTCAAAGTTGCAAGTTACTATGTAGGAACAAGTTTGTATAGGTATTTCAAAGATGCCCAGAACTGAGCTAAACTTGGTATGTGTCCAACTCCTAGAAATAACTTCATGCCCCATCTCCCTTACTTCCAGCTAGTAAGGATCACATAATTCCTAACAAAGTTTTGACACAGATTGCCAATTCGGGCATTCAGAACATATAGCACGTTGCTGTAAGCAAGCACATTCTCATTCAAAGTTGCAAGTTACTATGTAGGAACAAGTTTGTATAGGTATTTCAAAGATGCCCAGAACTGAGCTAAACTTGGTATGTGTCCAACTCCTAGAAATAACTTCATGCCCCATCTCCCTTACTTCCAGCTAGTAAGGATCACATAATTCCTAACAAAGATTTGACACAGATTCCCAATTCGGGCATTCAGAACATATAGCACGTTGCTGTAAGCAAGCACATTCTCATTCAAAGATGCAAGTTACTATGTAGGAACAAGTTTGTATAGGTATTTCAAAGATGCCCAGAACTGAGCTAAACTTGGTATGTGTCCAACTCCTAGAAATAACTTCATGCCCCATCTCCCTTACTTCCAGCTTGTAAGGATCACATAATTCCTAACAAAGTTTTGACACAGATTCCCTATTCGGGCATTCAGAACATATAGCACGTTGCTGTAAGCAAGCACATTCTCATTCAAAGATGCAAGTTACTATGTAGGAACAAGTTTGTATAGGTATTTCAAAGATGCCCAGAAATGAGCTAAACTTGGTATGTGTCCAACTCCTAGAAATAACTTCATGCCCCATCTGCCTTACTTCCAGCTAGTAAGGATCACATAATTCCTAACAAAGTTTTGACACAGATTCCCAATTCGGGCATTGAGAACATATAGCACGTTGGTGTAAGCAAGCACATTCTCATTCAAAGTTGCAAGTTACTATGTAGGAACAAGTTTGTATAGGTATTTCAAAGATGCCCAGAACTGAGCTAAACTTGGTATGTGTCCAACTCCTAGAAATAACTTCATGCCCCATCTGCCTTACTTCCAGCTAGTACGGATCACATAATTCCTAACAAAGTTTTGACACAGATTCCCAATTCGGGCATTCAGAACATATAGCACGTTGCTGTAAGCAAGCACATTCTCATTCAAAGTTGCAAGTTACTATGTAGGAACAAGTTTGTATAGGTATTTCAAAGATGCCCAGAACTGAGCTAAACTTGGTATGTGTCCAACTCCTAGAAATAACTTCATGCCCCATCTCCCTTACTTCCAGCTAGTAAGGATCACATAATTCCTAACAAAGTTTTGACACAGATTCCCAATTCGGGCATTCAGAACATATAGCACGTTGCTGTAAGCAAGCAGATTCTCATTCAAAGATGCAAGTTACTATGTAGGAACAAGTTTGTATAGGTATTTCAAAGATGCCCAGAACTGAGCTAAACTTGGTATGTGTCCAACTCCTAGAAATAACTTCATGCCCCATCTCCCTTACTTCCAGCTAGTAAGGATCACATAATTCCTAACAAAGTTTTGACACAGATTCCCAATTCGGGCATTCAGAACATATAGCACGTTGCTGTAAGCAAGCACATTTTCATTCAAAGTTGCAAGTTACTATGTAGGAACAAGTTTGTATAGGTATTTCAAAGATGCCCAGAACTGAGCTAAACTTGGTATGTGTCCAACTCCTAGAAATAACTTCATGCCCCATCTGCCTTACTTCCAGCTAGTAAGGATCACATAATTCCTAACAAAGTTTTGACACAGATTCCCAATTCGGGCATTCAGAACATATAGCACGTTGCTGTAAGCAAGCAGATTCTCATTCAAAGATGCAAGTTACTATGTAGGAACAAGTTTGTATAGGTATTTCAAAGATGCCCAGAAGTGAGCTAAACTTGGTATGTGTCCAATTCCTAGAAATAACTTCATGCCCCATCTCCCTTACTTCCAGCTAGTAAGGATCACATAATTGCTAACAAAGTTTTGACACAGATTGCCAATTCGGGCATTCAGAACATATAGCACGTTGCTGTAAGCAAGCACATTCTCATTCAAAGATGCAAGTTACTATGTAGGAACAAGTTGGTATAGGTATTTCAAAGATGCCCAGAACTGAGCTAAACTTGGTATGTCTCCAACTCCAAGAAATAACTTCATGCCCCATCTCCCTTACTTCCAGCTAGTACGGATCACATAATTCCTAACAAAGTTTTGACACAGATTCCCAATTCAGGCATTCAGAACATATAGCACGTTGCTGCAAGCAAGCACATTCTCATTCAAAGTTGCAAGTTACTATGTAGGAACAAGTTTGTATAGGTATTTCAAAGATGCCCAGAACTGAGCTAAACTTGGTATGTGTCCAACTCCTAGAAATAACTTCATGCCCCATCTCCCTTACTTCCAGCTAGTAAGGATCACATAATTCCTAACAAAGTTTTGACACAGATTCCCAATTCGGGCATTCAGAACATATAGCACGTTGCTGTAAGCAAGCAGATTCTCATTCAAAGTTGCAAGTTACTATGTAGGAACAAGTTTGTATAGGTATTTCAAAGATGCCCAGAACTGAGCTAAACTTGGTATGTGTCCAACTCCTAGAAATAACTTCATGCCCCATCTCCCTTACTTCCAGCTAGTACGGATCACATAATTCCTAACAAAGTTTTGACACAGATTCCCAATTCGGGCATTCAGAACATATAGCACGTTGCTGTAAGCAAGCACATTCACATTCAAAGTTGCAAGTTACTCTGTAGGAACAAGTTTGTATAGGTATTTCAAAGATGCCCAGAACTGAGCTAAACTTGGTATGTGTCCAACTCCTAGAAATAACTTCATGCCCCATCTCCCTTACTTCCAGCTAGTAAGGATCACATAATTCCTAACAAAGTTTTGACACAGATTCCCAATTCGGGCATTCAGAACATATAGCACGTTGCTGTAAGCAAGCAGATTCTCATTCAAAGTTGCAAGTTACTATGTAGGAACAAGTTTGTATAGGTATTTCAAAGATGCCCAGAACTGAGCTAAACTTGGTATGTGTCCAACTCCTAGAAATAACTTCATGCCCCATCTCCCTTACTTCCAGCTAGTAAGGATCACATAATTCCTAACAAAGTTTAGACACAGATTCCCAATTCGGGCATTCAGAACATATAGCACGTTGCTGTAAGCAAGCACATTCTCATTCAAAGATGCAAGTTACTATGTAGGAACAAGTTTGTATAGGTATTTCAAAGATGCCCAGAACTGAGCTAAACTTGGTATGTGTCCAACTCCTAGAAATAACTACATGCCCCATCTCCCTTACTTCCAGCTAGTAAGGATCACATAATTCCTAACAAAGTTTTGACACAGATTCCCAATTCGGGCATTCAGAACATATAGCACGTTGCTGTAAGCTAGCAGATTCTCATTCAAAGTTGCAAGTTACTATGTAGGAACAAGTTTGTATAGGTATTTCAAAGATGCCCAGAACTGAGCTAAACTTGGTATGTGTCCAACTCCTAGAAATAACTTCATGCCCCATCTCCCTTACTTCCAGCTAGTAAGGATCACATAATTCCTAACAAAGTTTTGACACAGATTCCCAATTCGGGCATTCAGAACATATAGCACGTTGCTGTAAGCAAGCACATTTTCATTCAAAGTTGCAAGTTACTAGGTAGGAACAAGTTTGTATAGGTATTTCAAAGATGCCCAGAACTGAGCTAAACTTGGTATGTGTCCAACTCCTAGAAATAACTTCATGCTCCATCTCCCTTACTTCCAGCTAGTAAGGATCACATAATTCCTAACAAAGTTTTGACACAGATTCCCAATTCGGGCATTCAGAACATATAGCACGTTGCTGTAAGCAAGCACATTTTCATTCAAAGTTGCAAGTTACTATGTAGGAACAAGTTTGTACAGGTATTTCAAAGATGCCCAGAACTGAGCTAAACTTGGTATGTGTCCAACTCCTAGAAATAACTTCATGCCCCATCTCCCTTACTTCCAGCTAGTAAGGATCACATAATTCCTAACAAGGTTTTGACACAGATTGCCAATTCGGGCATTCAGAACATATAGCACGTTGCTGTAAGCAAGCAGATTCTCATTCAAAGATGCAAGTTACTAGGTAGGAACAGGTTTGTATAGGTATTTCAAAGATGCCCAGAACTGAGCTAAACTTGGTATGTGTCCAACTCCTAGAAATAACTTCATGCCCCATCTCCCTTACTTCCAGCTAGTAAGGATCACATAATTCCTAACAAGGTTTTGACACAGATTCCCAATTCGGGCATTCAGAACATATAGCACGTTGCTGTAAGCAAGCACATTCTCATTCAAAGATGCAAGTTACTAGGTAGGAACAAGTTTGTATAGGTATTTCAAAGATGCCCAGAACTGAGCTAAACTTGGTATGTGTCCAACTCCTAGAAATAACTTCATGCTCCATCTCCCTTACTTCCAGCTAGTAAGGATCACATAATTCCTAACAAAGTTTTGACACATATTCCCTATTCGGGCATTCAGAACATATAGCACGTTGCTGCAAGCAAGCACATTCTCACTCAAAGTTGCAAGTTACTATGTAGGAACAAGTTTGTATAGGTATTTCAAAGATGCCCAGAACTGAGCTAAACTTGGTATGTCTCCAACTCCAAGAAATAACTTCATGCCCCATCTCCATTACTTCCAGCTAGTAAGGATCACATAATTGCTAACAAAGTTTTGACACAGATTCCCAATTCGGGCATTCAGAACATATAGCACGTTGCTGTAAGCAAGCACATTCTCATTCAAAGTTGCAAGTTACTATGTAGGAACAAGTTTGTATAGGTATTTCAAAGATGCCCAGAACTGAGCTAAACTTGGTATGTGTCCAACTCCTAGAAATAACTTCATGCCCCATCTCCCTTACTTCCAGCTAGTAAGGATCACATAATTCCTAACAAAGTTTTGACACAGATTGCCAATTCGGGCATTCAGAACATATAGCACGTTGCTGTAAGCAAGCACATTCTCATTCAAAGTTGCAAGTTACTATGTAGGAACAAGTTTGTATAGGTATTTCAAAGATGCCCAGAACTGAGCTAAACTTGGTATGTGTCCAACTCCTAGAAATAACTTCATGCCCCATCTCCCTTACTTCCAGCTAGTAAGGATCACATAATTCCTAACAAAGTTTTGACACAGATTCCCAATTCGGGCATTCAGAACATATAGCACGTTGCTGTAAGCAAGCACAATTTCATTCAAAGTTGCAAGTTACTATGTAGGAACAAGTTTGTATAGGTATTTCAAAGATGCCCAGAACTGAGCTAAACTTGGTATGTGTCCAACTCCTAGAAATAACTTCATGCTCCATCACCCTTACTTCCAGCTAGTAAGGATCACATAATTCCTAACAAAGTTTTTACACAGATTCCCAATTCGGGCATTCAGAACATATAGCACGTTGCTGTAAGCAAGCACATTCTCATTCAAAGATGCAAGTTACTATGTAGGAACAAGTTTGTATAGGTATTTCAAAGATGCCCAGAACTGAGCTAAACTTGGTATGTGTCCAACTCCTAGAAATAACTTCATGCCCCATCTCCCTTACTTCCAGCTAGTAAGGATCACATAATTCCTAACAAAGTTTTGACACAGATTCCCAATTCGGGCATTCAGAACATATAGCACGTTGCTGTAAGCAAGCACATTCTCATTCAAAGATGCAAGTTACTAGGTAGGAACAAGTTTGTATAGGTATTTCAAAGATGCCCAGAACTGAGCTAAACTTGGTATGTGTCCAACTCCTAGAAATAACTTCATGCCCCATCTCCCTTACTTCCAGCTAGTAAGGATCACATAATTCCTAACAAAGTTTTGACACAGATTCCCAATTCGGGCATTCAGAACATATAGCACGTTGCTGTAAGCAAGCACATTCTCATTCAAAGATGCAAGTTACTATGTAGGAACAAGTTTGTATAGGTATTTCAAAGATGCCCAGAACTGAGCTAAACTTGGTATGTGTCCAACTCCTAGAAATAACTTCATGCCCCATCTCCCTTACTTCCAGCTAGTAAGGATCACATAATTCCTAACAAAGTTTTGACACAGATTCCCAATTCGGGCATTCAGAACATATAGCACGTTGCTGTAAGCAAGCACATTCTCATTCAAAGTTGCAAGTTACTATGTAGGAACAAGTTTGTATAGGTATTTCAAAGATGCCCAGAACTGAGCTAAACTTGGTATGTGTCCAACTCCTAGAAATAACTTCATGCCCCATCTCCCTTACTTCCAGCTAGTAAGGATCACATAATTCCTAACAAAGTTTTGACACAGATTCCCAATTCGGGCATTCAGAACATATAGCACGTTGCTGTAAGCAAGCACATTCTCATTCAAAGTTGCAAGTTACTATGTAGGAACAAGTTTGTATAGGTATTTCAAAGATGCCCAGAACTGAGCTAAACTTGGTATGTGTCCAACTCCTAGAAATAACTTCATGCTCCATCTCCCTTACTTCCAGCTAGTAAGGATCACATAATTCCTAACAAAGTTTTGACACAGATTCCCAATTCGGGCATTCAGAACATATAGCACGTTGCTGTAAGCAAGCAGATTCTCATTGAGAGTTGCAAGTTACTATGTAGGAACAAGTTTGTATAGGTATTTCAAAGATGCCCAGAACTGAGCTAAACTTGGTATGTGTCCAACTCCTAGAAATAACTTCATGCTCCATCTCCCTTACTTCCAGCTAGTAAGGATCACATAATTCCTAACAAAGTTTTGACACAGATTCCCAATACGGGCATTCAGAACATATAGCACGTTGCTGTAAGCAAGCAGATTCTCATTCAAAGTTGCAAGATACTATGTAGGAACAAGTTTGTATAGGTATTTCAAAGATGCCCAGAACTGAGCTAACTTGGTATGTGTCCAACTCCTAGAAATAACTTCATGCCCCATCTCCCTTACTTCCAGCTAGTAAGGATGACATAATTCCTTACAAAGTTTTGACACAGATTCCCAATTCGGGCATTCAGAACATATAGCACGTTGCTGTAAGCAAGCACATTTTCATTCAAAGTTGCAAGTTACTATGTAGGAACAAGTTTGTATAGGTATTTCAAAGATGCCCAGAACTGAGCTAAACTTGGTATGTGTCCAACTCCTAGAAATAATTTCATGCCCCGTCTCCCTTACTTCCAGCTAGTAAGGATCACATAATTCCTAACAAAATTTTGACACAGATTCCCAATTCGGGCATTCAGAACATATAGCACGTTGCTGTAAGCAAGCACATTCTCATTCAAAGATGCAAGTTACTAGGTAGGAACAAGTTTGTATAGGTATTTCAAAGATGCCCAGAACTGAGCTAAACTTGGTATGTGTCCAACTCCTAGAAATAACTTCATGCCCCATCTCCCTTACTTCCAGCTAGTAAGGATGACATAATTCCTTACAAAGTTTTGACACAGATTCCCAATTCGGGCATTCAGAACATATAGCACGTTGCTGTAAGCAAGCACATTTTCATTCAAAGTTGCAAGTTACTATGTAGGAACAAGTTTGTATAGGTATTTCAAAGATGCCCAGAACTGAGCTAAACTTGGTATGTGTCCAACTCCTAGAAATAATTTCATGCCCCATCTCCCTTACTTCCAGCTAGTAAGGATCACATAATTCCTAACAAAGTTTTGAAACAGATTCCCAATTCGGGCATTCAGAACATATAGCACGTTGCTGTAAGCAAGCACATTCTCATTCAAAGATGCAAGTTACTAGGTAGGAACAAGTTTGTATAGGTATTTCAAAGATGCCCAGAACTGAGCTAAACTTGGTATGTGTCCAACTCCTAGAAATAACTTCATGCCCCATCTCCCTTACTTCCAGCTAGTAAGGATCACATAATTCCTAACAAAGTTTTGACACAGATTCCCAATTCGGGCATTCAGAACATATAGCACGTTGCTGTAAGCAAGCACATTTTCATTCAAAGTTGCAAGTTACTATGTAGGAACAAGTTTGTATAGGTATTTCAAAGATGCCCAGAACTGAGCTAAACTTGGTATGTGTCCAACTCCTAGAAATAACTTCATGCCCCATCTCCCTTACTTCCAGCTAGTAAGGATCACATAATTCCTAACAAAGTTTTGACACAGATTGCCAATTCGGGCATTCAGAACATATAGCACGTTGCTGTAAGCAAGCACATTCTCATTCAAAGTTGCAAGTTACTATGTAGGAACAAGTTTGTATAGGTATTTCAAAGATGCCCAGAACTGAGCTAAACTTGGTATGTGTCCAACTCCTAGAAATAACTTCATGCCCCATCTCCCTTACTTCCAGCTAGTAAGGATCACATAATTCCTAACAAAGATTTGACACAGATTCCCAATTCGGGCATTCAGAACATATAGCACGTTGCTGTAAGCAAGCACATTCTCATTCAAAGATGCAAGTTACTATGTAGGAACAAGTTTGTATAGGTATTTCAAAGATGCCCAGAACTGAGCTAAACTTGGTATGTGTCCAACTCCTAGAAATAACTTCATGCCCCATCTCCCTTACTTCCAGCTTGTAAGGATCACATAATTCCTAACAAAGTTTTGACACAGATTCCCTATTCGGGCATTCAGAACATATAGCACGTTGCTGTAAGCAAGCACATTCTCATTCAAAGATGCAAGTTACTATGTAGGAACAAGTTTGTATAGGTATTTCAAAGATGCCCAGAAATGAGCTAAACTTGGTATGTGTCCAACTCCTAGAAATAACCTCATGCCCCATCTGCCTTACTTCCAGCTAGTAAGGATCACATAATTCCTAACAAAGTTTTGACACAGATTCCCAATTCGGGCATTGAGAACATATAGCACGTTGGTGTAAGCAAGCACATTCTCATTCAAAGTTGCAAGTTACTATGTAGGAACAAGTTTGTATAGGTATTTCAAAGATGCCCAGAACTGAGCTAAACTTGGTATGTGTCCAACTCCTAGAAATAACTTCATGCCCCATCTGCCTTACTTCCAGCTAGTACGGATCACATAATTCCTAACAAAGTTTTGACACAGATTCCCAATTCGGGAATTCAGAACATATAGCACGTTGCTGTAAGCAAGCACATTCTCATTCAAAGTTGCAAGTTACTATGTAGGAACAAGTTTGTATAGGTATTTCAAAGATGCCCAGAACTGAGCTAAACTTGGTATGTGTCCAACTCCTAGAAATAACTTCATGCCCCATCTCCCTTACTTCCAGCTAGTAAGGATCACATAATTCCTAACAAAGTTTTGACACAGATTCCCAATTCGGGCATTCAGAACATATAGCACGTTGCTGTAAGCAAGCAGATTCTCATTCAAAGATGCAAGTTACTATGTAGGAACAAGTTTGTATAGGTATTTCAAAGATGCCCAGAACTGAGCTAAACTTGGTATGTGTCCAACTCCTAGAAATAACTTCATGCCCCATCTCCCTTACTTCCAGCTAGTAAGGATCACATAATTCCTAACAAAGTTTTGACACAGATTCCCAATTCGGGCATTCAGAACATATAGCACGTTGCTGTAAGCAAGCACATTTTCATTCAAAGTTGCAAGTTACTATGTAGGAACAAGTTTGTATAGGTATTTCAAAGATGCCCAGAACTGAGCTAAACTTGGTATGTGTCCAACTCCTAGAAATAACTTCATGCCCCATCTGCCTTACTTCCAGCTAGTAAGGATCACATAATTCCTAACAAAGTTTTGACACAGATTCCCAATTCGGGCATTCAGAACATATAGCACGTTGCTGTAAGCAAGCAGATTCTCATTCAAAGATGCAAGTTACTATGTAGGAACAAGTTTGTATAGGTATTTCAAAGATGCCCAGAAGTGAGCTAAACTTGGTATGTGTCCAACTCCTAGAAATAACTTCATGCCCCATCTCCCTTACTTCCAGCTAGTAAGGATCACATAATTGCTAACAAAGTTTTGACACAGATTGCCAATTCGGGCATTCAGAACATATAGCACGTTGCTGTAAGCAAGCACATTCTCATTCAAAGATGCAAGTTACTATGTAGGAACAAGTTTGTATAGGTATTTCAAAGATGCCCAGAACTGAGCTAAACTTGGTATGTGTCCAACTCCTAGAAATAACTTCATGCCCCATCTCCCTTACTTCCAGCTAGTAAGGATCACATAATTCCTAACAAAGTTTAGACACAGATTCCCAATTCGGGCATTCAGAACATATAGCACGTTGCTGTAAGCAAGCACATTCTCATTCAAAGATGCAAGTTACTATGTAGGAACAAGTTTGTATAGGTATTTCAAAGATGCCCAGAACTGAGCTAAACTTGGTATGTGTCCAACTCCTAGAAATAACTACATGCCCCATCTCCCTTACTTCCAGCTAGTAAGGATCACATAATTCCTAACAAAGTTTTGACACAGATTCCCAATTCGGGCATTCAGAACATATAGCACGTTGCTGTAAGCTAGCAGATTCTCATTCAAAGTTGCAAGTTACTATGTAGGAACAAGTTTGTATAGGTATTTCAAAGATGCCCAGAACTGAGCTAAACTTGGTATGTGTCCAACTCCTAGAAATAACTTCATGCCCCATCTGCCTTACTTCCAGCTAGTAAGGATCACATAATTCCTAACAAAGTTTTGACACAGATTCCCAATTCGGGCATTCAGAACATATAGCACGTTGCTGTAAGCAAGCACATTTTCATTCAAAGTTGCAAGTTACTAGGTAGGAACAAGTTTGTATAGGTATTTCAAAGATGCCCAGAACTGAGCTAAACTTGGTATGTGTCCAACTCCTAGAAATAACTTCATGCTCCATCTCCCTTACTTCCAGCTAGTAAGGATCACATAATTCCTAACAAAGTTTTGACACAGATTCCCAATTCGGGCATTCAGAACATATAGCACGTTGCTGTAAGCAAGCACATTTTCATTCAAAGTTGCAAGTTACTATGTAGGAACAAGTTTGTACAGGTATTTCAAAGATGCCCAGAACTGAGCTAAACTTGGTATGTGTCCAACTCCTAGAAATAACTTCATGCCCCATCTCCCTTACTTCCAGCTAGTAAGGATCACATAATTCCTAACAAGGTTTTGACACAGATTGCCAATTCGGGCATTCAGAACATATAGCACGTTGCTGTAAGCAAGCAGATTCTCATTCAAAGATGCAAGTTACTAGGTAGGAACAGGTTTGTATAGGTATTTCAAAGATGCCCAGAACTGAGCTAAACTTGGTATGTGTCCAACTCCTAGAAATAACTTCATGCCCCATCTCCCTTACTTCCAGCTAGTAAGGATCACATAATTCCTAACAAGGTTTTGACACAGATTCCCAATTCGGGCATTCAGAACATATAGCACGTTGCTGTAAGCAAGCACATTCTCATTCAAAGATGCAAGTTACTAGGTAGGAACAAGTTTGTATAGGTATTTCAAAGATGCCCAGAACTGAGCTAAACTTGGTATGTGTCCAACTCCTAGAAATAACTTCATGCTCCATCTCCCTTACTTCCAGCTAGTAAGGATCACATAATTCCTAACAAAGTTTTGACACATATTCCCTATTCGGGCATTCAGAACATATAGCACGTTGCTGCAAGCAAGCACATTCTCATTCAAAGTTGCAAGTTACTATGTAGGAACAAGTTTGTATAGGTATTTCAAAGATGCCCAGAACTGAGCTAAACTTGGTATGTCTCCAACTCCAAGAAATAACTTCATGCCCCATCTCCATTACTTCCAGCTAGTAAGGATCACATAATTGCTAACAAAGTTTTGACACAGATTCCCAATTCGGGCATTCAGAACATATAGCACGTTGCTGTAAGCAAGCACATTTTCATTCAAAGTTGCAAGTTACTATGTAGGAACAAGTTTGTATAGGTATTTCAAAGATGCCCAGAACTGAGCTAAACTTGGTATGTGTCCAACTCCTAGAAATAACTTCATGCCCCATCTCCCTTACTTCCAGCTAGTAAGGATCACATAATTCCTAACAAAGTTTTGACACAGATTGCCAATTCGGGCATTCAGAACATATAGCACGTTGCTGTAAGCAAGCACATTCTCATTCAAAGTTGCAAGTTACTATGTAGGAACAAGTTTGTATAGGTATTTCATAGATGCCCAGAACTGAGCTAAACTTGGTATGTGTCCAACTCCTAGAAATAACTTCATGCCCCATCTCCCTTACTTCCAGCTAGTAAGGATCACATAATTCCTAACAAAGTTTTGACACAGATTCCCAATTCGGGCATTCAGAACATATAGCACGTTGCTGTAAGCAAGCACAATTTCATTCAAAGTTGCAAGTTACTATGTAGGAACAAGTTTGTATAGGTATTTCAAAGATGCCCAGAACTGAGCTAAACTTGGTATGTGTCCAACTCCTAGAAATAACTTCATGCTCCATCACCCTTACTTCCAGCTAGTAAGGATCACATAATTCCTAACAAAGTTTTTACACAGATTCCCAATTCGGGCATTCAGAACATATAGCACGTTGCTGTAAGCAAGCACATTCTCATTCAAAGATGCAAGTTACTATGTAGGAACAAGTTTGTATAGGTATTTCAAAGATGCCCAGAACTGAGCTAAACTTGGTATGTGTCCAACTCCTAGAAATAACTTCATGCCCCATCTCCCTTACTTCCAGCTAGTAAGGATCACATAATTCCTAACAAAGTTTTGACACAGATTCCCAATTCGGGCATTCAGAACATATAGCACGTTGCTGTAAGCAAGCACATTCTCATTCAAAGATGCAAGTTACTAGGTAGGAACAAGTTTGTATAGGTATTTCAAAGATGCCCAGAACTGAGCTAAACTTGGTATGTGTCCAACTCCTAGAAATAACTTCATGCCCCATCTCCCTTACTTCCAGCTAGTAAGGATCACATAATTCCTAACAAAGTTTTGACACAGATTCCCAATTCGGGCATTCAGAACATATAGCACGTTGCTGTAAGCAAGCACATTCTCATTCAAAGATGCAAGTTACTATGTAGGAACAAGTTTGTATAGGTATTTCAAAGATGCCCAGAACTGAGCTAAACTTGGTATGTGTCCAACTCCTAGAAATAACTTCATGCCCCATCTCCCTTACTTCCAGCTAGTAAGGATCACATAATTCCTAACAAAGTTTTGACACAGATTCCCAATTCGGGCATTCAGAACATATAGCACGTTGCTGTAAGCAAGCACATTCTCATTCAAAGTTGCAAGTTACTATGTAGGAACAAGTTTGTATAGGTATTTCAAAGATGCCCAGAACTGAGCTAAACTTGGTATGTGTCCAACTCCTAGAAATAACTTCATGCCCCATCTCCCTTACTTCCAGCTAGTAAGGATCACATAATTCCTAACAAAGTTTTGACACAGATTCCCAATTCGGGCATTCAGAACATATAGCACGTTGCTGTAAGCAAGCACATTCTCATTCAAAGTTGCAAGTTACTATGTAGGAACAAGTTTGTATAGGTATTTCAAAGATGCCCAGAACTGAGCTAAACTTGGTATGTGTCCAACTCCTAGAAATAACTTCATGCTCCATCTCCCTTACTTCCAGCTAGTAAGGATCACATAATTCCTAACAAAGTTTTGACACAGATTCCCAATTCGGGCATTCAGAACATATAGCACGTTGCTGTAAGCAAGCAGATTCTCATTGAGAGTTGCAAGTTACTATGTAGGAACAAGTTTGTATAGGTATTTCAAAGATGCCCAGAACTGAGCTAAACTTGGTATGTGTCCAACTCCTAGAAATAACTTCATGCTCCATCTCCCTTACTTCCAGCTAGTAAGGATCACATAATTCCTAACAAAGTTTTGACACAGATTCCCAATACGGGCATTCAGAACATATAGCACGTTGCTGTAAGCAAGCAGATTCTCATTGAAAGTTGCAAGATACTATGTAGGAACAAGTTTGTATAGGTATTTCAAAGATGCCCAGAACTGAGCTAAACTTGGTATGTGTCCAACTCCTAGAAATAACTTCATGCCCCATCTCCCTTACTTCCAGCTAGTAAGGATGACATAATTCCTTACAAAGTTTTGACACAGATTCCCAATTCGGGCATTCAGAACATATAGCACGTTGCTGTAAGCAAGCACATTTTCATTCAAAGTTGCAAGTTACTATGTAGGAACAAGTTTGTATAGGTATTTCAAAGATGCCCAGAACTGAGCTAAACTTGGTATGTGTCCAACTCCTAGAAATAATTTCATGCCCCGTCTCCCTTACTTCCAGCTAGTAAGGATCACATAATTCCTAACAAAGTTTTGACACAGATTCCCAATTCGGGCATTCAGAACATATAGCACGTTGCTGTAAGCAAGCACATTCTCATTCAAAGATGCAAGTTACTAGGTAGGAACAAGTTTGTATAGGTATTTCAAAGATGCCCAGAACTGAGCTAAACTTGGTATGTGTCCAACTCCTAGAAATAACTTCATGCCCCATCTCCCTTACTTCCAGCTAGTAAGGATGACATAATTCCTTACAAAGTTTTGACACAGATTCCCAATTCGGGCATTCAGAACATATAGCACGTTGCTGTAAGCAAGCACATTTTCATTCAAAGTTGCAAGTTACTATGTAGGAACAAGTTTGTATAGGTATTTCAAAGATGCCCAGAACTGAGCTAAACTTGGTATGTGTCCAACTCCTAGAAATAATTTCATGCCCCATCTCCCTTACTTCCAGCTAGTAAGGATCACATAATTCCCAACAAAGTTTTGAAACAGATTCCCAATTCGGGCATTCAGAACATATAGCACGTTGCTGTAAGCAAGCACATTCTCATTCAAAGATGCAAGTTACTAGGTAGGAACAAGTTTGTATAGGTATTTCAAAGATGCCCAGAACTGAGCTAAACTTGGTATGTGTCCAACTCCTAGAAATAACTTCATGCCCCATCTCCCTTACTTCCAGCTAGTAAGGATCACATAATTCCTTACAAAGTTTTGACACAGATTCCCAATTCGGGCATTCAGAACATATAGCACGTTGCTGTAAGCAAGCACATTTTCATTCAAAGTTGCAAGTTACTATGTAGGAACAAGTTTGTATAGGTATTTCAAAGATGCCCAGAACTGAGCTAAACTTGGTATGTGTCCAACTCCTAGAAATAACTTCATGCCCCATCTCCCTTACTTCCAGCTAGTAAGGATCACATAATTCCTAACAAAGTTTTGACACAGATTGCCAATTCGGGCATTCAGAACATATAGCACGTTGCTGTAAGCAAGCACATTCTCATTCAAAGTTGCAAGTTACTATGTAGGAACAAGTTTGTATAGGTATTTCAAAGATGCCCAGAACTGAGCTAAACTTGGTATGTGTCCAACTCCTAGAAATAACTTCATGCCCCATCTCCCTTACTTCCAGCTAGTAAGGATCACATAATTCCTAACAAAGATTTGACACAGATTCCCAATTCGGGCATTCAGAACATATAGCACGTTGCTGTAAGCAAGCACATTCTCATTCAAAGATGCAAGTTACTATGTAGGAACAAGTTTGTATAGGTATTTCAAAGATGCCCAGAACTGAGCTAAACTTGGTATGTGTCCAACTCCTAGAAATAACTTCATGCCCCATCTCCCTTACTTCCAGCTTGTAAGGATCACATAATTCCTAACAAAGTTTTGACACAGATTCCCTATTCGGGCATTCAGAACATATAGCACGTTGCTGTAAGCAAGCACATTCTCATTCAAAGATGCAAGTTACTATGTAGGAACAAGTTTGTATAGGTATTTCAAAGATGCCCAGAAATGAGCTAAACTTGGTATGTGTCCAACTCCTAGAAATAACTTCATGCCCCATCTGCCTTACTTCCAGCTAGTAAGGATCACATAATTCCTAACAAAGTTTTGACACAGATTCCCAATTCGGGCATTGAGAACATATAGCACGTTGGTGTAAGCAAGCACATTCTCATTCAAAGATGCAAGTTACTAGGTAGGAACAAGTTTGTATAGGTATTTCAAAGATGCCCAGAACTGAGCTAAACTTGGTATGTGTCCAACTCCTAGAAATAACTTCATGCCCCATCTGCCTTACTTCCAGCTAGTACGGATCACATAATTCCTAACAAAGTTTTGACACAGATTCCCAATTCGGGAATTCAGAACATATAGCACGTTGCTGTAAGCAAGCACATTCTCATTCAAAGTTGCAAGTTACTATGTAGGAACAAGTTTGTATAGGTATTTCAAAGATGCCCAGAACTGAGCTAAACTTGGTATGTGTCCAACTCCTAGAAATAACTTCATGCCCCATCTCCCTTACTTCCAGCTAGTAAGGATCACATAATTCCTAACAAAGTTTTGACACAGATTCCCAATTCGGGCATTCAGAACATATAGCACGTTGCTGTAAGCAAGCAGATTCTCATTCAAAGATGCAAGTTACTATGTAGGAACAAGTTTGTATAGGTATTTCAAAGATGCCCAGAACTGAGCTAAACTTGGTATGTGTCCAACTCCTAGAAATAACTTCATGCCCCATCTCCCTTACTTCCAGCTAGTAAGGATCACATAATTCCTAACAAAGTTTTGACACAGATTCCCAATTCGGGCATTCAGAACATATAGCACGTTGCTGTAAGCAAGCACATTTTCATTCAAAGTTGCAAGTTACTATGTAGGAACAAGTTTGTATAGGTATTTCAAAGATGCCCAGAACTGAGCTAAACTTGGTATGTGTCCAACTCCTAGAAATAACTTCATGCCCCATCTGCCTTACTTCCAGCTAGTAAGGATCACATAATTCCTAACAAAGTTTTGACACAGATTCCCAATTCGGGCATTCAGAACATATAGCACGTTGCTGTAAGCAAGCAGATTCTCATTCAAAGATGCAAGTTACTATGTAGGAACAAGTTTGTATAGGTATTTCAAAGATGCCCAGAAGTGAGCTAAACTTGGTATGTGTCCAACTCCTAGAAATAACTTCATGCCCCATCTCCCTTACTTCCAGCTAGTAAGGATCACATAATTGCTAACAAAGTTTTGACACAGATTGCCAATTCGGGCATTCAGAACATATAGCACGTTGCTGTAAGCAAGCACATTCTCATTCAAAGATGCAAGTTACTATGTAGGAACAAGTTTGTATAGGTATTTCAAAGATGCCCAGAACTGAGCTAAACTTGGTATGTCTCCAACTCCAAGAAATAACTTCATGCCCCATCTCCCTTACTTCCAGCTAGTACGGATCACATAATTCCTAACAAAGTTTTGACACAGATTCCCAATTCAGGCATTCAGAACATATAGCACGTTGCTGCAAGCAAGCACATTCTCATTCAAAGTTGCAAGTTACTATGTAGGAACAAGTTTGTATAGGTATTTCAAAGATGCCCAGAACTGAGCTAAACTTGGTATGTGTCCAACTCCTAGAAATAACTTCATGCCCCATCTCCCTTACTTCCAGCTAGTAAGGATCACATAATTCCTAACAAAGTTTTGACACAGATTCCCAATTCGGGCATTCAGAACATATAGCACGTTGCTGTAAGCAAGCAGATTCTCATTCAAAGTTGCAAGTTACTATGTAGGAACAAGTTTGTATAGGTATTTCAAAGATGCCCAGAACTGAGCTAAACTTGGTATGTGTCCAACTCCTAGAAATAACTTCATGCCCCATCTCCCTTACTTCCAGCTAGTACGGATCACATAATTCCTAACAAAGTTTTGACACAGATTCCCAATTCGGGCATTCAGAACATATAGCACGTTGCTGTAAGCAAGCACATTCACATTCAAAGTTGCAAGTTACTATGTAGGAACAAGTTTGTATAGGTATTTCAAAGATGCCCAGAACTGAGCTAAACTTGGTATGTGTCCAACTCCTAGAAATAACTTCATGCCCCATCTCCCTTACTTCCAGCTTGTAAGGATCACATAATTCCTAACAAAGTTTTGACACAGATTCCCTATTCGGGCATTCAGAACATATAGCACGTTGCTGTAAGCAAGCACATTCTCATTCAAAGATGCAAGTTACTATGTAGGAACAAGTTTGTATAGGTATTTCAAAGATGCCCAGAAATGAGCTAAACTTGGTATGTGTCCAACTCCTAGAAATAACTTCATGCCCCATCTGCCTTACTTCCAGCTAGTAAGGATCACATAATTCCTAACAAAGTTTTGACACAGATTCCCAATTCGGGCATTGAGAACATATAGCACGTTGGTGTAAGCAAGCACATTCTCATTCAAAGTTGCAAGTTACTATGTAGGAACAAGTTTGTATAGGTATTTCAAAGATGCCCAGAACTGAGCTAAACTTGGTATGTGTCCAACTCCTAGAAATAACTTCATGCCCCATCTGCCTTACTTCCAGCTAGTACGGATCACATAATTCCTAACAAAGTTTTGACACAGATTCCCAATTCGGGAATTCAGAACATATAGCACGTTGCTGTAAGCAAGCACATTCTCATTCAAAGTTGCAAGTTACTATGTAGGAACAAGTTTGTATAGGTATTTCAAAGATGCCCAGAACTGAGCTAAACTTGGTATGTGTCCAACTCCTAGAAATAACTTCATGCCCCATCTCCCTTACTTCCAGCTAGTAAGGATCACATAATTCCTAACAAAGTTTTGACACAGATTCCCAATTCGGGCATTCAGAACATATAGCACGTTGCTGTAAGCAAGCAGATTCTCATTCAAAGATGCAAGTTACTATGTAGGAACAAGTTTGTATAGGTATTTCAAAGATGCCCAGAACTGAGCTAAACTTGGTATGTGTCCAACTCCTAGAAATAACTTCATGCCCCATCTCCCTTACTTCCAGCTAGTAAGGATCACATAATTCCTAACAAAGTTTTGACACAGATTCCCAATTCGGGCATTCAGAACATATAGCACGTTGCTGTAAGCAAGCACATTTTCATTCAAAGTTGCAAGTTACTATGTAGGAACAAGTTTGTATAGGTATTTCAAAGATGCCCAGAACTGAGCTAAACTTGGTATGTGTCCAACTCCTAGAAATAACTTCATGCCCCATCTGCCTTACTTCCAGCTAGTAAGGATCACATAATTCCTAACAAAGTTTTGACACAGATTCCCAATTCGGGCATTCAGAACATATAGCACGTTGCTGTAAGCAAGCAGATTCTCATTCAAAGATGCAAGTTACTATGTAGGAACAAGTTTGTATAGGTATTTCAAAGATGCCCAGAAGTGAGCTAAACTTGGTATGTGTCCAACTCCTAGAAATAACTTCATGCCCCATCTCCCTTACTTCCAGCTAGTAAGGATCACATAATTGCTAACAAAGTTTTGACACAGATTGCCAATTCGGGCATTCAGAACATATAGCACGTTGCTGTAAGCAAGCACATTCTCATTCAAAGATGCAAGTTACTATGTAGGAACAAGTTTGTATAGGTATTTCAAAGATGCCCAGAACTGAGCTAAACTTGGTATGTCTCCAACTCCAAGAAATAACTTCATGCCCCATCTCCCTTACTTCCAGCTAGTACGGATCACATAATTCCTAACAAAGTTTTGACACAGATTCCCAATTCAGGCATTCAGAACATATAGCACGTTGCTGCAAGCAAGCACATTCTCATTCAAAGTTGCAAGTTACTATGTAGGAACAAGTTTGTATAGGTATTTCAAAGATGCCCAGAACTGAGCTAAACTTGGTATGTGTCCAACTCCTAGAAATAACTTCATGCCCCATCTCCCTTACTTCCAGCTAGTAAGGATCACATAATTCCTAACAAAGTTTTGACACAGATTCCCAATTCGGGCATTCAGAACATATAGCACGTTGCTGTAAGCAAGCAGATTCTCATTCAAAGTTGCAAGTTACTATGTAGGAACAAGTTTGTATAGGTATTTCAAAGATGCCCAGAACTGAGCTAAACTTGGTATGTGTCCAACTCCTAGAAATAACTTCATGCCCCATCTCCCTTACTTCCAGCTAGTACGGATCACATAATTCCTAACAAAGTTTTGACACAGATTCCCAATTCGGGCATTCAGAACATATAGCACGTTGCTGTAAGCAAGCACATTCACATTCAAAGTTGCAAGTTACTCTGTAGGAACAAGTTTGTATAGGTATTTCAAAGATGCCCAGAACTGAGCTAAACTTGGTATGTGTCCAACTCCTAGAAATAACTTCATGCCCCATCTCCCTTACTTCCAGCTAGTAAGGATCACATAATTCCTAACAAAGTTTTGACACAGATTCCCAATTCGGGCATTCAGAACATATAGCACGTTGCTGTAAGCAAGCAGATTCTCATTCAAAGTTGCAAGTTACTATGTAGGAACAAGTTTGTATAGGTATTTCAAAGATGCCCAGAACTGAGCTAAACTTGGTATGTGTCCAACTCCTAGAAATAACTTCATGCCCCATCTCCCTTACTTCCAGCTAGTAAGGATCACATAATTCCTAACAAAGTTTTGACACAGATTCCTAATTCGGGCATTCAGAACATATAGCACGTTGGTGTAAGCAAGCAGATTCTCATTCAAAGATGCAAGTTACTATGTAGGAACAAGTTTGTATAGGTATTTCAAAGATGCCCAGAACTGAGCTAAACTTGGTATGTGTCCAACTCCTAGAAATAACTTCATGCCCCATCTCCCTTACTTTCAGCTAGTAAGGATCACATAATTCCTAACAAAGTTTTGACACAGATTCCCAATTCGGGCATTCAGAACATATAGCACGTTGCTGTAAGCAAGCACATTTTCATTCAAAGTTGCAAGTTACTATGTAGGAACAAGTTTGTATAGGTATTTCAAAGATGCCCAGAACTGAGCTAAACTTGGTATGTGTCCAACTCCTAGAAATAACTTCATGCCCCATCTGCCTTACTTCCAGCTAGTAAGGATCACATAATTCCTAACAAAGTTTTGACACAGAATCCCAATTCGGGCATTCAGAACATATAGCTCGTTGCTGTAAGCAAGCAGATTATCATTCAAAGATGCAAGTTACTATGTAGGAACAAGTTTGTATAGGTATTTCAAAGATGCCCAGAACTGAGCTAAACTTGGTATGTGTCCAACTCCTAGAAATAACTTCATGCCCCATCTGCCTTACTTCCAGCTAGTACGGATCACATAATTCCTAACAAAGTTTTGACACAGATTCCCAATTCGGGCATTCAGAACATATAGCACGTTGCTGTAAGCAAGCACATTCTCATTCAAAGTTGCAAGTTACTATGTAGGAACAAGTTTGTATAGGTATTTCAAAGATGCCCAGAACTGAGCTAAACTTGGTATGTGTCCAACTCCTAGAAATAACTTCATGCCCCATCTCCCTTACTTCCAGCTAGTAAGGATCACATAATTCCTAACAAAGTTTTGACACAGATTCCCAATTCGGGCATTCAGAACATATAGCACGTTGCTGTAAGCAAGCAGATTCTCATTCAAAGATGCAAGATACTATGTAGGAACAAGTTTGTATAGGTATTTCAAAGATGCCCAGAACTGAGCTAAACTTGGTATGTGTCCAACTCCTAGAAATAACTTCATGCCCCATCTCCCTTACTTCCAGCTAGTAAGGATCACATAATTCCTAACAAAGTTTTGACACAGATTCCCAATTCGGGCATTCAGAACATATAGCACGTTGCTGTAAGCAAGCACATTTTCATTCAAAGTTGCAAGTTACTATGTAGGAACAAGTTTGTATAGGTATTTCAAAGATGCCCAGAACTGAGCTAAACTTGGTATGTGTCCAACTCCTAGAAAGAACTTCATGCCCCATCTGCCTTACTTCCAGCTAGTAAGGATCACATAATTCCTAACAAAGTTTTGACACAGATTCCCAATTCGGGCATTCAGAACATATAGCACGTTGCTGTAAGCAAGCAGATTCTCATTCAAAGATGCAAGTTACTATGTAGGAACAAGTTTGTATAGGTATTTCAAAGATGCCCAGAAGTGAGCTAAACTTGGTATGTGTCCAACTCCTAGAAATAACTTCATGCCCCATCTCCCTTACTTCCAGCTGGTAAGGATCACATAATTGCTAACAAAGTTTTGACACAGATTGCCAATTCGGGCATTCAGAACATATAGCACGTTGCTGTAAGCAAGCACATTCTCATTCAAAGATGCAAGTTACTATGTAGGAACAAGTTTGTATAGGTATTTCAAAGATGCCCAGAACTGAGCTAAACTTGGTATGTCTCCAACTCCAAGAAATAACTTCATGCCCCATCTCCCTTACTTCCAGCTAGTACGGATCACATAATTCCTAACAAAGTTTTGACACAGATTCCCAATTCAGGCATTCAGAACATATAGCACGTTGCTGTAAGCAAGCACATTCTCATTCAAAGTTGCAAGTTACTATGTAGGAACAAGTTTGTATAGGTATTTCAAAGATGCCCAGAACTGAGCTAAACTTGGTATGTGTCCAACTCCTAGAAATAACTTCATGCCCCATCTCCCTTACTTCCAGCTAGTAAGGATCACATAATTGCTAACAAAGTTTTGACACAGATTCCCAATTCGGGCATTCAGAACATATAGCACGTTGCTGTAAGCAAGCAGATTCTCATTCAAAGTTGCAAGTTACTATGTAGGAACAAGTTTGTATAGGTATTTCAAAGATGCCCAGAACTGAGCTAAACTTGGTATGTGTCCAACTCCTAGAAATAACTTCATGCCCCATCTCCCTTACTTCCAGCTAGTACGGATCACATAATTCCTAACAAAGTTTTGACACAGATTCCCAATTCGGGCATTCAGAACATATAGCACGTTGCTGTAAGCAAGCACATTCACATTCAAAGTTGCAAGTTACTCTGTAGGAACAAGTTTGTATAGGTATTTCAAAGATGCCCAGAACTGAGCTAAACTTGGTATGTGTCCAACTCCTAGAAATAACTTCATGCCCCATCTCCCTTACTTCCAGCTAGTAAGGATCACATAATTCCTAACAAAGTTTTGACACAGAATCCCAATTCGGGCATTCAGAACATATAGCTCGTTGCTGTAAGCAAGCAGATTATCATTCAAAGATGCAAGTTACTATGTAGGAACAAGTTTGTATAGGTATTTCAAAGATGCCCAGAACTGAGCTAAACTTGGTATGTGTCCAACTCCTAGAAATAACTTCATGCCCCATCTGCCTTACTTCCAGCTAGTACGGATCACATAATTCCTAACAAAGTTTTGACACAGATTCCCAATTCGGGCATTCAGAACATATAGCACGTTGCTGTAAGCAAGCACATTCTCATTCAAAGTTGCAAGTTACTATGTAGGAACAAGTTTGTATAGGTATTTCAAAGATGCCCAGAACTGAGCTAAACTTGGTATGTGTCCAACTCCTAGAAATAACTTCATGCCCCATCTCCCTTACTTCCAGCTAGTAAGGATCACATAATTCCTAACAAAGTTTTGACACAGATTCCCAATTCGGGCATTCAGAACATATAGCACGTTGCTGTAAGCAAGCAGATTCTCATTCAAAGATGCAAGATACTATGTAGGAACAAGTTTGTATAGGTATTTCAAAGATGCCCAGAACTGAGCTAAACTTGGTATGTGTCCAACTCCTTGAAATAACTTCATGCCCCATCTCCCTTACTTCCAGCTAGTAAGGATCACATAATTCCTAACAAAGTTTTGACACAGATTCCCAATTCGGGCATTCAGAACATATAGCACGTTGCTGTAAGCAAGCACATTTTCATTCAAAGTTGCAAGTTACTATGTAGGAACAAGTTTGTATAGGTATTTCAAAGATGCCCAGAACTGAGCTAAACTTGGTATGTGTCCAACTCCTAGAAAGAACTTCATGCCCCATCTGCCTTACTTCCAGCTAGTAAGGATCACATAATTCCTAACAAAGTTTTGACACAGATTCCCAATTCGGGCATTCAGAACATATAGCACGTTGCTGTAAGCAAGCAGATTCTCATTCAAAGATGCAAGTTACTATGTAGGAACAAGTTTGTATAGGTATTTCAAAGATGCCCAGAACTGAGCTAAACTTGGTATGTGTCCAACTCCTAGAAATAACTTCATGCCCCATCTCCCTTACTTCCAGCTAGTAAGGATCACATAATTCCTAACAAAGTTTTGACACAGATTCCCAATTCGGGCATTCAGAACATATAGCACGTTGCTGTAAGCAAGCAGATTCTCATTCAAAGATGCAAGATACTATGTAGGAACAAGTTTGTATAGGTATTTCAAAGATGCCCAGAACTGAGCTAAACTTGGTATGTGTCCAACTCCTAGAAATAACTTCATGCCCCATCTCCCTTACTTCCAGCTAGTAAGGATCACATAATTCCTAACAAAGTTTTGACACAGATTCCCAATTCGGGCATTCAGAACATATAGCACGTTGCTGTAAGCAAGCACATTCTCATTCAAAGTTGCAAGTTACTATGTAGGAACAAGTTTGTATAGGTATTTCAAAGATGCCCAGAACTGAGCTAAACTTGGTATGTGTCCAACTCCTAGAAAGAACTTCATGCCCCATCTGCCTTACTTCCAGCTAGTAAGGATCACATAATTCCTAACAAAGTTTTGACACAGATTCCCAATTCGGGCATTCAGAACATATAGCACGTTGCTGTAAGCAAGCAGATTCTCATTCAAAGATGCAAGTTACTATGTAGGAACAAGTTTGTATAGGTATTTCAAAGATGCCCAGAAGTGAGCTAAACTTGGTATGTGTCCAACTCCTAGAAATAACTTCATGCCCCATCTCCCTTACTTCCAGCTAGTAAGGATCACATAATTGCTAACAAAGTTTTGACACAGATTGCCAATTCGGGCATTCAGAACATATAGCACGTTGCTGTAAGCAAGCACATTCTCATTCAAAGATGCAAGTTACTATGTAGGAACAAGTTTGTATAGGTATTTCAAAGATGCCCAGAACTGAGCTAAACTTGGTATGTCTCCAACTCCAAGAAATAACTTCATGCCCCATCTCCCTTACTTCCAGCTAGTACGGATCACATAATTCCTAACAAAGTTTTGACACAGATTCCCAATTCAGGCATTCAGAACATATAGCACGTTGCTGTAAGCAAGCACATTCTCATTCAAAGTTGCAAGTTACTATGTAGGAACAAGTTTGTATAGGTATTTCAAAGATGCCCAGAACTGAGCTAAACTTGGTATGTGTCCAACTCCTAGAAATAACTTCATGCCCCATCTCCCTTACTTCCAGCTAGTAAGGATCACATAATTGCTAACAAAGTTTTGACACAGATTCCCAATTCGGGCATTCAGAACATATAGCACGTTGCTGTAAGCAAGCAGATTCTCATTCAAAGTTGCAAGTTACTATGTAGGAACAAGTTTGTATAGGTATTTCAAAGATGCCCAGAACTGAGCTAAACTTGGTATGTGTCCAACTCCTAGAAATAACTTCATGCCCCATCTCCCTTACTTCCAGCTAGTACGGATCACATAATTCCTAACAAAGTTTTGACACAGATTCCCAATTCGGGCATTCAGAACATATAGCACGTTGCTGTAAGCAAGCACATTCACATTCAAAGTTGCAAGTTACTCTGTAGGAACAAGTTTGTATAGGTATTTCAAAGATGCCCAGAACTGAGCTAAACTTGGTATGTGTCCAACTCCTAGAAATAACTTCATGCCCCATCTGCCTTACTTCCAGCTAGTAAGGATCACATAATTCCTAACAAAGTTTTGACACAGAATCCCAATTCGGGCATTCAGAACATATAGCTCGTTGCTGTAAGCAAGCAGATTATCATTCAAAGATGCAAGTTACTATGTAGGAACAAGTTTGTATAGGTATTTCAAAGATGCCCAGAACTGAGCTAAACTTGGTATGTGTCCAACTCCTAGAAATAACTTCATGCCCCATCTGCCTTACTTCCAGCTAGTACGGATCACATAATTCCTAACAAAGTTTTGACACAGATTCCCAATTCGGGCATTCAGAACATATAGCACGTTGCTGTAAGCAAGCACATTCTCATTCAAAGTTGCAAGTTACTATGTAGGAACAAGTTTGTATAGGTATTTCAAAGATGCCCAGAACTGAGCTAAACTTGGTATGTGTCCAACTCCTAGAAATAACTTCATGCCCCATCTCCCTTACTTCCAGCTAGTAAGGATCACATAATTCCTAACAAAGTTTTGACACAGATTCCCAATTCGGGCATTCAGAACATATAGCACGTTGCTGTAAGCAAGCAGATTCTCATTCAAAGATGCAAGATACTATGTAGGAACAAGTTTGTATAGGTATTTCAAAGATGCCCAGAACTGAGCTAAACTTGGTATGTGTCCAACTCCTAGAAATAACTTCATGCCCCATCTCCCTTACTTCCAGCTAGTAAGGATCACATAATTCCTAACAAAGTTTTGACACAGATTCCCAATTCGGGCATTCAGAACATATAGCACGTTGCTGTAAGCAAGCACATTTTCATTCAAAGTTGCAAGTTACTATGTAGGAACAAGTTTGTATAGGTATTTCAAAGATGCCCAGAACTGAGCTAAACTTGGTATGTGTCCAACTCCTAGAAAGAACTTCATGCCCCATCTGCCTTACTTCCAGCTAGTAAGGATCACATAATTCCTAACAAAGTTTTGACACAGATTCCCAATTCGGGCATTCAGAACATATAGCACGTTGCTGTAAGCAAGCAGATTCTCATTCAAAGATGCAAGTTACTATGTAGGAACAAGTTTGTATAGGTATTTCAAAGATGCCCAGAAGTGAGCTAAACTTGGTATGTGTCCAACTCCTAGAAATAACTTCATGCCCCATCTCCCTTACTTCCAGCTAGTAAGGATCACATAATTGCTAACAAAGTTTTGACACAGATTGCCAATTCGGGCATTCAGAACATATAGCACGTTGCTGTAAGCAAGCACATTCTCATTCAAAGATGCAAGTTACTATGTAGGAACAAGTTTGTATAGGTATTTCAAAGATGCCCAGAACTGAGCTAAACTTGGTATGTCTCCAACTCCAAGAAATAACTTCATGCCCCATCTCCCTTACTTCCAGCTAGTACGGATCACATAATTCCTAACAAAGTTTTGACACAGATTCCCAATTCAGGCATTCAGAACATATAGCACGTTGCTGTAAGCAAGCACATTCTCATTCAAAGTTGCAAGTTACTATGTAGGAACAAGTTTGTATAGGTATTTCAAAGATGCCCAGAACTGAGCTAAACTTGGTATGTGTCCAACTCCTAGAAATAACTTCATGCCCCATCTCCCTTACTTCCAGCTAGTAAGGATCACATAATTGCTAACAAAGTTTTGACACAGATTCCCAATTCGGGCATTCAGAACATATAGCACGTTGCTGTAAGCAAGCAGATTCTCATTCAAAGTTGCAAGTTACTATGTAGGAACAAGTTTGTATAGGTATTTCAAAGATGCCCAGAACTGAGCTAAACTTGGTATGTGTCCAACTCCTAGAAATAACTTCATGCCCCATCTCCCTTACTTCCAGCTAGTAAGGATCACATAATTGCTAACAAAGTTTTGACACAGATTCCCAATTCGGGCATTCAGAACATATAGCACGTTGCTGTAAGCAAGCAGATTCTCATTCAAAGTTGCAAGTTACTATGTAGGAACAAGTTTGTATAGGTATTTCAAAGATGCCCAGAACTGAGCTAAACTTGGTATGTGTCCAACTCCTAGAAATAACTTCATGCCCCATCTCCCTTACTTCCAGCTAGTACGGATCACATAATTCCTAACAAAGTTTTGACACAGATTCCCAATTCGGGCATTCAGAACATATAGCACGTTGCTGTAAGCAAGCACATTCACATTCAAAGTTGCAAGTTACTCTGTAGGAACAAGTTTGTATAGGTATTTCAAAGATGCCCAGAACTGAGCTAAACTTGGTATGTGTCCAACTCCTAGAAATAACTTCATGCCCCATCTCCCTTACTTCCAGCTAGTAAGGATCACATAATTCCTAACAAAGTTTTGACACAGAATCCCAATTCGGGCATTCAGAACATATAGCTCGTTGCTGTAAGCAAGCAGATTATCATTCAAAGATGCAAGTTACTATGTAGGAACAAGTTTGTATAGGTATTTCAAAGATGCCCAGAACTGAGCTAAACTTGGTATGTGTCCAACTCCTAGAAATAACTTCATGCCCCATCTGCCTTACTTCCAGCTAGTACGGATCACATAATTCCTAACAAAGTTTTGACACAGATTCCCAATTCGGGCATTCAGAACATATAGCACGTTGCTGTAAGCAAGCACATTCTCATTCAAAGTTGCAAGTTACTATGTAGGAACAAGTTTGTATAGGTATTTCAAAGATGCCCAGAACTGAGCTAAACTTGGTATGTGTCCAACTCCTAGAAATAACTTCATGCCCCATCTCCCTTACTTCCAGCTAGTAAGGATCACATAATTCCTAACAAAGTTTTGACACAGATTCCCAATTCGGGCATTCAGAACATATAGCACGTTGCTGTAAGCAAGCAGATTCTCATTCAAAGATGCAAGATACTATGTAGGAACAAGTTTGTATAGGTATTTCAAAGATGCCCAGAACTGAGCTAAACTTGGTATGTGTCCAACTCCTAGAAATAACTTCATGCCCCATCTCCCTTACTTCCAGCTAGTAAGGATCACATAATTCCTAACAAAGTTTTGACACAGATTCCCAATTCGGGCATTCAGAACATATAGCACGTTGCTGTAAGCAAGCACATTTTCATTCAAAGTTGCAAGTTACTATGTAGGAACAAGTTTGTATAGGTATTTCAAAGATGCCCAGAACTGAGCTAAACTTGGTATGTGTCCAACTCCTAGAAAGAACTTCATGCCCCATCTGCCTTACTTCCAGCTAGTAAGGATCACATAATTCCTAACAAAGTTTTGACACAGATTCCCAATTCGGGCATTCAGAACATATAGCACGTTGCTGTAAGCAAGCAGATTCTCATTCAAAGATGCAAGTTACTATGTAGGAACAAGTTTGTATAGGTATTTCAAAGATGCCCAGAACTGAGCTAAACTTGGTATGTGTCCAACTCCTAGAAATAACTTCATGCCCCATCTCCCTTACTTCCAGCTAGTAAGGATCACATAATTCCTAACAAAGTTTTGACACAGATTCCCAATTCGGGCATTCAGAACATATAGCACGTTGCTGTAAGCAAGCAGATTCTCATTCAAAGATGCAAGATACTATGTAGGAACAAGTTTGTATAGGTATTTCAAAGATGCCCAGAACTGAGCTAAACTTGGTATGTGTCCAACTCCTAGAAATAACTTCATGCCCCATCTCCCTTACTTCCAGCTAGTAAGGATCACATAATTCCTAACAAAGTTTTGACACAGATTCCCAATTCGGGCATTCAGAACATATAGCACGTTGCTGTAAGCAAGCACATTCTCATTCAAAGTTGCAAGTTACTATGTAGGAACAAGTTTGTATAGGTATTTCAAAGATGCCCAGAACTGAGCTAAACTTGGTATGTGTCCAACTCCTAGAAAGAACTTCATGCCCCATCTGCCTTACTTCCAGCTAGTAAGGATCACATAATTCCTAACAAAGTTTTGACACAGATTCCCAATTCGGGCATTCAGAACATATAGCACGTTGCTGTAAGCAAGCAGATTCTCATTCAAAGATGCAAGTTACTATGTAGGAACAAGTTTGTATAGGTATTTCAAAGATGCCCAGAAGTGAGCTAAACTTGGTATGTGTCCAACTCCTAGAAATAACTTCATGCCCCATCTCCCTTACTTCCAGCTAGTAAGGATCACATAATTGCTAACAAAGTTTTGACACAGATTGCCAATTCGGGCATTCAGAACATATAGCACGTTGCTGTAAGCAAGCACATTCTCATTCAAAGATGCAAGTTACTATGTAGGAACAAGTTTGTATAGGTATTTCAAAGATGCCCAGAACTGAGCTAAACTTGGTATGTCTCCAACTCCAAGAAATAACTTCATGCCCCATCTCCCTTACTTCCAGCTAGTACGGATCACATAATTCCTAACAAAGTTTTGACACAGATTCCCAATTCAGGCATTCAGAACATATAGCACGTTGCTGTAAGCAAGCACATTCTCATTCAAAGTTGCAAGTTACTATGTAGGAACAAGTTTGTATAGGTATTTCAAAGATGCCCAGAACTGAGCTAAACTTGGTATGTGTCCAACTCCTAGAAATAACTTCATGCCCCATCTCCCTTACTTCCAGCTAGTAAGGATCACATAATTGCTAACAAAGTTTTGACACAGATTCCCAATTCGGGCATTCAGAACATATAGCACGTTGCTGTAAGCAAGCAGATTCTCATTCAAAGTTGCAAGTTACTATGTAGGAACAAGTTTGTATAGGTATTTCAAAGATGCCCAGAACTGAGCTAAACTTGGTATGTGTCCAACTCCTAGAAATAACTTCATGCCCCATCTCCCTTACTTCCAGCTAGTACGGATCACATAATTCCTAACAAAGTTTTGACACAGATTCCCAATTCGGGCATTCAGAACATATAGCACGTTGCTGTAAGCAAGCACATTCACATTCAAAGTTGCAAGTTACTCTGTAGGAACAAGTTTGTATAGGTATTTCAAAGATGCCCAGAACTGAGCTAAACTTGGTATGTGTCCAACTCCTAGAAATAACTTCATGCCCCATCTGCCTTACTTCCAGCTAGTAAGGATCACATAATTCCTAACAAAGTTTTGACACAGAATCCCAATTCGGGCATTCAGAACATATAGCTCGTTGCTGTAAGCAAGCAGATTATCATTCAAAGATGCAAGTTACTATGTAGGAACAAGTTTGTATAGGTATTTCAAAGATGCCCAGAACTGAGCTAAACTTGGTATGTGTCCAACTCCTAGAAATAACTTCATGCCCCATCTGCCTTACTTCCAGCTAGTACGGATCACATAATTCCTAACAAAGTTTTGACACAGATTCCCAATTCGGGCATTCAGAACATATAGCACGTTGCTGTAAGCAAGCACATTCTCATTCAAAGTTGCAAGTTACTATGTAGGAACAAGTTTGTATAGGTATTTCAAAGATGCCCAGAACTGAGCTAAACTTGGTATGTGTCCAACTCCTAGAAATAACTTCATGCCCCATCTCCCTTACTTCCAGCTAGTAAGGATCACATAATTCCTAACAAAGTTTTGACACAGATTCCCAATTCGGGCATTCAGAACATATAGCACGTTGCTGTAAGCAAGCAGATTCTCATTCAAAGATGCAAGATACTATGTAGGAACAAGTTTGTATAGGTATTTCAAAGATGCCCAGAACTGAGCTAAACTTGGTATGTGTCCAACTCCTAGAAATAACTTCATGCCCCATCTCCCTTACTTCCAGCTAGTAAGGATCACATAATTCCTAACAAAGTTTTGACACAGATTCCCAATTCGGGCATTCAGAACATATAGCACGTTGCTGTAAGCAAGCACATTTTCATTCAAAGTTGCAAGTTACTATGTAGGAACAAGTTTGTATAGGTATTTCAAAGATGCCCAGAACTGAGCTAAACTTGGTATGTGTCCAACTCCTAGAAAGAACTTCATGCCCCATCTGCCTTACTTCCAGCTAGTAAGGATCACATAATTCCTAACAAAGTTTTGACACAGATTCCCAATTCGGGCATTCAGAACATATAGCACGTTGCTGTAAGCAAGCAGATTCTCATTCAAAGATGCAAGTTACTATGTAGGAACAAGTTTGTATAGGTATTTCAAAGATGCCCAGAAGTGAGCTAAACTTGGTATGTGTCCAACTCCTAGAAATAACTTCATGCCCCATCTCCCTTACTTCCAGCTAGTAAGGATCACATAATTGCTAACAAAGTTTTGACACAGATTGCCAATTCGGGCATTCAGAACATATAGCACGTTGCTGTAAGCAAGCACATTCTCATTCAAAGATGCAAGTTACTATGTAGGAACAAGTTTGTATAGGTATTTCAAAGATGCCCAGAACTGAGCTAAACTTGGTATGTCTCCAACTCCAAGAAATAACTTCATGCCCCATCTCCCTTACTTCCAGCTAGTACGGATCACATAATTCCTAACAAAGTTTTGACACAGATTCCCAATTCAGGCATTCAGAACATATAGCACGTTGCTGTAAGCAAGCACATTCTCATTCAAAGTTGCAAGTTACTATGTAGGAACAAGTTTGTATAGGTATTTCAAAGATGCCCAGAACTGAGCTAAACTTGGTATGTGTCCAACTCCTAGAAATAACTTCATGCCCCATCTCCCTTACTTCCAGCTAGTAAGGATCACATAATTGCTAACAAAGTTTTGACACAGATTCCCAATTCGGGCATTCAGAACATATAGCACGTTGCTGTAAGCAAGCAGATTCTCATTCAAAGTTGCAAGTTACTATGTAGGAACAAGTTTGTATAGGTATTTCAAAGATGCCCAGAACTGAGCTAAACTTGGTATGTGTCCAACTCCTAGAAATAACTTCATGCCCCATCTCCCTTACTTCCAGCTAGTACGGATCACATAATTCCTAACAAAGTTTTGACACAGATTCCCAATTCGGGCATTCAGAACATATAGCACGTTGCTGTAAGCAAGCACATTCACATTCAAAGTTGCAAGTTACTCTGTAGGAACAAGTTTGTATAGGTATTTCAAAGATGCCCAGAACTGAGCTAAACTTGGTATGTGTCCAACTCCTAGAAATAACTTCATGCCCCATCTCCCTTACTTCCAGCTAGTAAGGATCACATAATTCCTAACAAAGTTTTGACACAGATTCCAAATTCGGCCATTCAGAACATATAGCACGTTGCTGTAAGCAAGCAGATTCTCATTCAAAGTTGCAAGTTACTATGTAGGAACAAGTTTGTATAGGTATTTCAAAGATGCCCAGAACTGAGCTAAACTTGGTATGTGTCCAACTCCTAGAAATAACTTCATGCCCCATCTCCCTTACTTCCAGCTAGTAAGGATCACATAATTCCTAACAAAGTTTTGACACAGATTCCTAATTCGGGCATTCAGAACATATAGCACGTTGGTGTAAGCAAGCAGATTCTCATTCAAAGATGCAAGTTACTATGTAGGAACAAGTTTGTATAGGTATTTCAAAGATGCCCAGAACTGAGCTAAACTTGGTATGTGTCCAACTCCTAGAAATAACTTCATGCCCCATCTCCCTTACTTTCAGCTAGTAAGGATCACATAATTCCTAACAAAGTTTTGACACAGATTCCCAATTCGGGCATTCAGAACATATAGCACGTTGCTGTAAGCAAGCACATTTTCATTCAAAGTTGCAAGTTACTATGTAGGAACAAGTTTGTATAGGTATTTCAAAGATGCCCAGAACTGAGCTAAACTTGGTATGTGTCCAACTCCTAGAAATAACTTCATGCCCCATCTGCCTTACTTCCAGCTAGTAAGGATCACATAATTCCTAACAAAGTTTTGACACAGAATCCCAATTCGGGCATTCAGAACATATAGCTCGTTGCTGTAAGCAAGCAGATTATCATTCAAAGATGCAAGTTACTATGTAGGAACAAGTTTGTATAGGTATTTCAAAGATGCCCAGAACTGAGCTAAACTTGGTATGTGTCCAACTCCTAGAAATAACTTCATGCCCCATCTCCCTTACTTCCAGCTAGTAAGGATCACATATTTCCTAACAAAGTTTTGACACAGATTGCCAATTCGGGCATTCAGAACATATAGCACGTTGCTGTAAGCAAGCACAATTCTCATTCAAAGATGCAAGTTACTATGTAGGAACAAGTTTGTATAGGTATTTCAAAGATGCCCAGAACTGAGCTAAACTTGGTATGTCTCCAACTCCAAGAAATAACTTCATGCCCCATCTCCCTTACTTCCAGCTAGTACGGATCACATAATTCCTAACAAAGTTTTGACACAGATTCCCAATTCGGGCATTCAGAACATATAGCACGTTGCTGTAAGCAAGCACATTCTCATTCAAATTTGCAAGTTACTCTGTAGGAACAAGTTTGTATAGGTATTTCAAAGATGCCCAGAACTGAGCTAAACTTGGTATGTGTCCAACTCCTAGAAATAACTTCATGCCCCATCTCCCTTACTTCCAGCTAGTACGGATCACATAATTCCTAACAAAGTTTTGACACAGATTCCCAATTCGGGCATTGAGAACATATAGCACGTGGTGTAAGCAAGCACATTCTCATTCAAAGATGCAAGTTACTATGTAGGAACAAGTTTGTATAGGTATTTCAAAGATGCCCAGAACTGAGCTAAACTTGGTATGTGTCCAACTCCTAGAAATAACTTCATGCCCCATCTGCCTTACTTCCAGCTAGTACGGATCACATAATTCCTAACAAAGTTTTGACACAGATTCCCAATTCGGGCATTCAGAACATATAGCACGTTGCTGTAAGCAAGCACATTCTCATTCAAAGTTGCAAGTTACTATGTAAGGACAAGTTTGTATAGGTATTTCAAAGATGCCCAGAACTGAGCTAAACTTGGTATGTGTCCAACTCCTAGAAATAACTTCATGCCCCATCTCCCTTACTTCCAGCTAGTACGGATCACATAATTCCTAACAAAGTTTTGACACAGATTCCCAATTCGGGCATTCAGAACATATAGCACGTTGCTGTAAGCAAGCACATTCTCATTCAAAGTTGCAAGTTACTATGTAGGAACAAGTTTGTATAGGTATTTCAAAGATGCCCAGAACTGAGCTAAACTTGGTATGTGTCCAACTCCTAGAAATAACTTCATGCCCCATCTCCCTTACTTCCAGCTAGTAAGGATCACATAATTCCTAACAAAGTTTTGACACAGATTGCCAATTCGGGCATTCAGAACATATAGCACGTTGCTGTAAGCAAGCACATTCTCATTCAAAGTTGCAAGTTACTATGTAGGAACAAGTTTGTATAGGTATTTCAAAGATGCCCAGAACTGAGCTAAACTTGGTATGTGTCCAACTCCTAGAAATAACTTCATGCCCCATCTCCCTTACTTCCAGCTAGTACGGATCACATAATTCCTAACAAAGTTTGACACAGATTCCCAATTCGGGCATTCAGAACATATAGCACGTTGCTGTAAGCAAGCACATTTTCATTCAAAGTTGCAAGTTACTATGTAGGAACAAGTTTGTATAGGTATTTCAAAGATGCCCAGAACTGAGCTAAACTTGGTATGTGTCCAACTCCTAGAAATAACATCATGCCCCCATCTCCCTTACTTCCAGCTAGTAAGGATCACATAATTCCTAACAAAGTTTTGACACAGATTCCCAATTTGGGCATTCAGAACATATAGCACGTTGCTGTAAGCAAGCAGATTCTCATTCAAAGATGCAAGTTACTATGTAGGAACAAGTTTGTATAGGTATTTCAAAGATGCCCAGAACTGAGCTAAACTTGGTATGTGTCCAACTCCTAGAAATAACTTCATGCCCCATCTCCCTTACTTCCAGCTAGTAAGGATCACATAATTGCTAACAAAGTTTTGACACAGATTCCCAATTCGGGCATTCAGAACATATAGCACGTTGCTGTAAGCAAGCACATTCTCATTCAAAGATGCAAGTTACTATGTAGGAACAAGTTTGTATAGGTATTTCAAAGATGCCCAGAACTGAGCTAAACTTGGTATGTCTCCAACTCCAAGAAATAACTTCATGCCCCATCTCTCTTACTTCCAGCTAGTACGGATCACATAATTCCTAACAAAGTTTTGACACAGATTCCCAATTCAGGCAATCAGAACATATAGCACGTTGCTGCAAGCAAGCACATTCTCATTCAAAGTTGCAAGTTACTATGTAGGAACAAGTTTGTATAGGTATTTCAAAGATGCCCAGAACTGAGCTAAACTTGGTATGTCTCCAACTCCAAGAAATAACTTCATGCCCCATCTCCCTTACTTCCAGCTAGTAAGGATCACATAATTCCTAACAAAGTTTTGACACAGATTCCCAATTCGGGCATTGAGAACATATAGCACGTTGCTGTAAGCAAGCAGATTCTCATTCAAAGATGCAAGTTACTATGGAGGAACAAGTTTGTATAGGTATTTCAAAGATGCCCAGAACTGAGCTAAACTTGGTATGTGTCCAACTCCTAGAAATAACTTCATGCCCCATCTCCCTTACTTCCAGCTAGTAAGGATCACATAATTCCTAACAAAGTTTTGACACAGATTCCCAATTCGGGCATTCAGAACATATAGCACGTTGGTGTAAGCAAGCACATTTTCATTCAAAGTTGCAAGTTACTATGTAGGAACAAGTTTGTATAGGTATTTCAAAGATGCCCAGAAACTGAGCTAAACTTGGTATGTGTCCAACTCCTAGAAATAACTTCATGCCCCATCTCCCTTACTTCCAGCTAGTAAGGATCACATAATTCCTAACAAAGTTTTGACACAGATTCCCAATTCGGGCATTCAGAACATATAGCACGTTGCTGTAAGCAAGCACATTCTCATTCAAAGTTGCAAGTTACTATGTAGGAACAAGTTTGTATAGGTATTTCAAAGATGCCCAGAACTGAGCTAAACTTGGTATGTGTCCAACTCCTAGAAATAACTTCATGCCCCATCTCCCTTACTTCCAGCTAGTAAGGATCACATAATTCCTAACAAAGTTTTGACACAGATTCCCAATTCGGGCATTCAGAACATATAGCACGTTGCTGTAAGCAAGCAGATTCCCATTCAAAGATGCAAGTTACTATGTAGGAACAAGTTTGTATAGGTATTTCAAAGATGCCCAGAACTGAGCTAAACTTGGTATGTGTCCAACTCCTAGAAATAACTTCATGCCCCATCTCCCTTACTTCCAGCTAGTAAGGATCACATAATTCCTAACAAAGTTTTGACACAGATTCCCAATTCGGGCATTCAGAACATATAGCACGTTGCTGTAAGCAAGCACATTCTCATTCAAAGATGCAAGTTACTATGTAGGAACAAGTTTGTATAGGTATTTCAAAGATGCCCAGAACTGAGCTAAACTTGCTATGTGTCCAACTCCTAGAAATAACTTCATGCCCCATCTCCCTTACTTCCAGCTAGTAAGGATCACATAATTCCTAACAAAGTTTTGACACAGATTCCCAATTCGGGCATTCAGAACATATAGCACGTTGCTGTAAGCAAGCACATTTTCATTCAAAGTTGTAAGTTACTATGTAGGAACAAGTTTGTATAGGTATTTCAAAGATGCCCAGAACTGAGCTAAACTTGGTATGTGTCCAACTCCTAGAAATAACTTCATGCCCCATCTACCTTACTTCCAGCTAGTAAGGATCACATAATTCCTAACAAAGTTTTGACACAGATTGCCAATTCGGGCATTCAGAACATATAGCACGTTGCTGTAAGCAAGCACATTCTCATTCAAAGTTGCAAGTTACTATGTAGGAACAAGTTTGTATAGGTATTTCAAAGATGCCCAGAACTGAGCTAAACTTGGTATGTGTCCAACTCCTAGAAATAACTTCATGCCCCATCTGCCTTACTTCCAGCTAGTACGGATCACATAATTCCTAACAAAGTTTTGACACAGATTCCCAATTCGGGCATTCAGAACATATAGCACGTTGCTGTAAGCAAGCACATTCTCATTCAAAGTTGCAAGTTACTATGTAGGAACAAGTTTGTATAGGTATTTCAAAGATGCCCAGAAC
>NW_026691576.1:0-73369 GCF_020826845.1 Diceros bicornis minor
GAACAGAGCACTCCAGCCCTGGGACTGAGAAATTTTTGATGCCACTCTCTGAGTGAACACTGGGCAGGGTTAGGAAGAAAATACCCCCAATATATGTGTGCCCACTGTAAGCCAGGGCAGGGAGCAGCCAGTCACTGCTGTCACATCCACTGAGAAATGGAGTTGGTGATTGGCTTAGTTAGAAGAGCCTGGGGGAGGATGATGGAGTCTCCCAGCAGTGGAAAGACATGAGCTTTGGCCTTTCAGGTTCCTGGATACCGTGCTGAGGGAGGGGCAGCAGCCCTCCATTCACAGAGACCTCCTGGGAGGGGAGAAACTAGGGTGGTGGACGGTGGTCGGCCCAGCAGAGAGCAGGCTTGGGAAGAGTGGCGGGGCTGTCCTGAGGGGAGTGGAGCCCTGCTGTAGGAGAGACCTTTCCCTACCTCTCAGAGCTCATCTGGCTCTTTTCTTTCTTTCATTTTCAAATTAGAGGCAGCAAAAGGACAAGCTTACCTGTCTCTCATCCCCTTTCCATACCTTCAGCTTTGATGTCCACCCCTCCTATGAAGCCTGCTCTCTTGGGAAGGTAAAGGCAGGAGCTGGTGGCTGAGGCAGCTTCTGGCCTTGAGGCTGGCTGCACCAGGAGCGGCTGGATGGGAGGTAGGAGCCTGCGGCCCGGCCCCTGGCGTCTGTGGGCAGCCTGGTGGTGAGAGAGTTTGTGGCTCTTGCTTCAAGGAGGTGGGAGGCTGTGAGAGTCAGGAGTGCAAGGTGGACCTTGCCCTGGGGGCAGGACAGTGTTCTGTACACGGCAAACGTGTGTTCATACACACATGTAAGTGTGAGCATGTGCTGTGTCATCCACAATAGGGTGTGTGCCAGCAACGTGTGCAGAGCCCAAATCCTAGCTGAGGGACTGGCTCATCCTGTATTTTGAGGCCTCGGTAGCATTCTTACCCAGGGGCCACATGTGGAGTTGATGGGGGTGTGGCAGGCCTTGCATGCAGGACTGCCCCAGCCCACTTGACTGTGTAAATCTGCTCTGTGGAGGGGGCAGAGGTGTCTCCAGCAGGGGCTGTGCTGTGCAGCGTGAGGCCTGGCAGTCCATGCAGCCCAAAGGGGCAAGACCTGCTGAGCCGGCTCTTCAGAAGCATCCAGTCCTTGAGGACATTGTTCACAGGGAGAGGTTTTTGGTGCTGGTGCCCCCTCGCCTACTGGGGCTCGTCCCTGATGAGGGTCCAGCAAGTTGGAGAGGGGGCGGAAAGGGGGGATGAAACATAGGCCAAATTCATGTCCCAAGTCACAGGCCAAGCCCAGTGAATTTCCCTGTTCCCTGCCTCAGTTTACCTATTCAGGAAATGTTCCAGAGTGCTGGGCAGGGTTGGCTCCAAAGCTGGGGTCAGGCGGTAACAAACAAAATTCCAAGCCAACCTCCTCCTCTATGCAAAGATCATTTCCATTACCCTGAGATGGGGTGAGTGGATGTTGGGGGTACAATGGTATTCTGGGGGGCCTTGCCCTGCCCAGGACCTCGTCTTCGGGGGTCTGGCCCTCACCCGGCCTGCCCAAGGTCACCAGCAGTAGCAGTGGCACTTACATCTGTCCCAAGGTCTGGAGAGGGGAGAAGTGGGCAGCCTTACACCCTGGTGGGGACACTCACGATTTCTTTCTTTCTTGAAGAAACACGAGACCCTCAAGATTCATGTACTGTGTGATGGAGGGAAACAAATACCAACTGTTCCTCCAAAAATACAATGTATTTTGTACTTTGTAAAGTATTAATTAAAACGGAGAAAAATATCATGTTGGCTGAGGGCGTCTGATTTTGTGCTGCTCCAGGGCCACATCTCATCTCTTTCCTTCTCCATTCCATGGTCGGGGAACATGGCCAGGGGTTGGGAGGAAGGCAGAACAACCTCCCCGTCCACACCCAGTGGCTGAGAGAGGACACATCCCCAGAGCGAGAGGGGCTTTATTAGTTACCTGATGCAGAGTAACGAGTTGCCCCAAATGCAATGGATTAAAATGATTGTTTACGTGTCACGGTTTCTGTGGGTTAGGAATTCGGGAGCAGTTTGAGCAGTCCACTCAGGGTCCCTCGGGAGGCTGCAATCATCTGAAGTCCTGGCTGGGAAGGGAGGATCTACTTCCCAGGTGGTTTATTCACAGGGCTGGCAAGTTGGGCTCAGCTGTTGGCAGGGAGCCTGTTCCTCTCCACATGGGTCTCCCCATGGGGCTGATTGAGTGTCCTCACAATACGGTGCCCGGATTCCCCCAGGGCAAGGGATTCAAGGGCTAGTGTAGGAACCAAAATGGTTTTTTGGCCCCGAGCCTCAGAATTCACACGCCTCTGCCTCCACCATACTCTGTCACCATATAGCCCCGCTCTGATTTGACACAGGAGGAGAACACACAAGGGTGTGAAACCAAGAGGGCAAGGTCATTGGGGTCATTTTGGAGACCGGCTACTGTGCCCATCATTCCTCCCAAACCTCTGGCAGAGGCAGGCCTGGGGGTGAGGGGGCCTGCGGAGCAGGACAGGGCCTTGCTGGTGCATGGGGAGGATCCAGGGCTGGATTCCGGGCCACAAGGCCTCTGGCACAAGCCTGGAGCCCTGTTGTGGATGTCACACCACCAGGAAGGTCCTTGGTGCTAGAAGCCCAGGAGCTGATGTCTCCCGACAAGATACCCTAGGGGCAGGAGGGAGGGCTTTGTGCCCAGCGTCCCTCCCACAAGGGCTCTGGCATTTGGTTCCTGCCCTTTTGACAGGTAGGCATGGGGGATGCCCAGGCAGGACAGAGGTCTTGGACCTTGGACACCCTTCACTGCCCCTCTCTGACGTTTTCCATAGAGGGCCGTTGTGACCAGGCAGTGCTGAAGACCTGAGCTTGCACTGAACCCCACCAACCTCCATTCCCACCTGTCTCACCCCTGCTCGCAGGAAAAGCTGACCTGGGGATTGACGGGAGTGACAATGAGGATGAAGTTCACTCACTACCCTGAGCCCAAGAAAGTTCTGGATGCTGTGAATGCTTTCCCTTCTGGGGTCTTCAGACTACGCCCCCCTCATTCCTTCAGAGACCCCATTGGAGCTGGGACATCCACGTGGACTCTTGATTTCCCCCAAAATCTCAAAAATTACAAAGAACTCCAGGGCCCGATCTCCCTTTCCCACCACTCACTCACAGTCACTGTCACTCGGGCGGTGCTGGACCTTGTGCCAGATGCTGGGGACCCCGAGGAACAGGCTGTGGCCCCTGGACCTGCGTCTCTCTAGGAGGTGAGAAGACAGGGAATGGAGCTATTCCAAGGAGTGCAAGGCCAGGCTAGACCACAAGGGTGTGCTGTGCCCAGGGGGAGGGAATGACCACTGTCCAGTAGTAGGGGGCAGACCAAGAAACCAGGACATTAGGCTTGAGCTTGGTAAGATGGGGACCCAGCAGAGGGAGGAGCAAAGGCGGAGAGGGCCAGAGGGAACCTTGGCTGGAATGGACGAGTGCGGCGGGTGAGGGAGGAGTTGATGCGGCAGGTAGGGGATGAGGCTGAAATGCAAGGTGGGTGCTCAGGTCCGCCAGGGGCCTCACCCTCCTATAGGCCATGGGGAGCCACTGAGGACTTCCACGCAGGGGACCAAACTTAGCATCTGAGTGGGAGTCTTCGTTATGAAGAGGGCTGATAGGAGCAGGAAAGGGGAACTGCCAGGGTCCTGGCCTCAGTTCTCAGGAGGAGGCCCCTGGCTGGTTCTAGAGTCGTCCCTGTGCAGAGTTGGGGTGGTGGGGGCAGTGGAGTATCAGGGGACCAGCAGATGTCCAGCCAGCCCTCAGAACCATGACTGTGCCCCTCGCCCAACCAGGGCATAATTCCTCCTGGAGCAGCTCTGGCTGCTTGTGGCAGGTTCTCACCACTGCTCACATTCAGACCCCCACGGGGGTTACCCATGCCAGGACTCCACCCCCAAGAGTCTGATTCAGTTTCTCTTGGATAAAATATTGGTGTAAAACGTCCCCCACCCTCTCTCAAAAGGTAATGTAAAGAACTGGGCCACAGAACAGCAGCAACTGTGGTCACATGGCCCCCCGGGTTTATCATGTGATATTCCTCTGGGGGAGCAGGGGGCTCATGATGGTCAAAATGAGCTCTCCAAAGGGAATGTGCGGGATGAGATCGTGCGGGTGGTTGCACCACATAGACAATACGCTAAAACCACTTAATTGTACACTTTAAAATGGTCCTACGTCATGTGACTCACATGTCAATGTTTTAAAAATATCGATGTGGTAGAAAAAGCAACAGGAATGGATGCTGGGCGTGAAGGATGGCCAAGAAAGAATGTGAGTTATTCTGACACTCTTGAGGGTTAAAGGAAGTCCCTATCAACATGGTGGAGGCAGCACAGAGAAGGAGCATGAGGACGGAGGCAAGAACCGGGAGCTCCCACCTCGCAAATGTTGGTGGGGGAGCATCTCATTTGAGCTGTTTTTCCAGGAGCTCTGGACCTGAGCTGATCCAGCGGGAAGCTGTGCAGCGTCAGCGAGACCCAGGCCCATCTCCCACCCTGATGAGCATGGGGCACCGGGAGGGTCCTGTTGTCCCGGGAGAACCTCGGAGTGCAGGCAGAGCCTCTGAGGATCCTGTAGGGAACAGCCCCGCGTTGTTTTCAGGGCAATTAATACTCGGTGTCTTGGACTCAAGATCACTGAGCATGTCATGAAATACGTGGTAAAAGTGTCCAAACTTAAAAAATTAAATGAAGGCACCAGTGATCCCACTCCTTAGGTATACACTTGAGAAAACTGAGAACACGTTCACACAGACACTTGTACCGAATTCAACAGTTGGTGGACATTTGGGTGGTTCCGCTTTTTGGCTATTATGAATAATACCAGAACTTCATGTACGAGTTTTACATTGGCCCAGCGTTTTATTTTTTTTGGATCATTCACATACATCAAAACAATCAATCAGTAACCTCCCAGATGATTCTATCATACAGGCAAGGTTGTGGGGCCCAGGGTGAGGGGTTGAATCTGCCCAAAGGAATCCCCTCATGAACATGGCCCCCAGAGCAGGCGGCCTCATCTTGATTCCCTAGTTTGAGGCCAGACTCATTAGAGGCAGCCTGCACCCAGATGCGCCAGCTGGAATGAACGCGTCCTTCTCACCACTGCATCCCCTGCACCTGGCAGCTCCTGGCGTACAGTCAGACAGGAACAGGGACCCTATCAGGCCTTTGCTTCATCTTCAATGTTCTCCCGCTGTAATGAGGGTGGATGACTTAGCTGTAGAACAGCTTCCGGTCATGAGCCTGAGCCTGTTCAGTTTCCGTCTCTGAGGGTGGACTCACAAGGGCTATTTTTCTGATGGGCACAGATTCCTGTGCTTTTCTCTGGCAATTCAGCTGGCACCACCCTACCAGAGCGACAGCAAGACCAAGTCTCTCCGCTCCTCATGGGCAACCCCCACACCAGCTACATCCCACCTGATTGCCTCCCTAGCAAGACAATGGACTCCTGGTTCGAGGAGGTGACCACACCCTCGGGATTTTTCCTTTTAAACTTGACTGCTCAGCATGCCCTCAGTGTTGCCCCGAGAAAATCACAGCAAGAGGGACTCCAAGCACTGTCTCCAGCTCCAGCTCAATCTGGGCTGTTCCATGAGAAATATCAAGGTTGGTGTGGAAGAAAGGCTGGGTTTCTTGGTCGCCACAGCATGAGCGTCTGAGGGTAGCTGGGTGATGCACCCTGGGAGAGAGAAAGGCAAGTGTGGGCTCCTTGGGGGAGGGGATACATTCCTGGGGCTCAATCCTGGGGCAGGGCAGGCCCCAGGAGAATGGAGACCTCACAGAGCCACCCCGTGCTGGGGGCCACCCCCAAGGCCATCTGAAGTGGTCTCTGGGAATGTCAGGCTGCATGGTTAGGCCGAGGCAATGAGCAGCTCCCATGCTGCCCCTGCGGGGAGAACGGCCCTCAGAGTTGTGAGTAACTCTGCTGCTGGTCAGGAGGTGCTGGGACCTGAGCGTAATGTGAGAGAGAACAGTGTGGATCTTCAGAAATGCAGCCCGAGTGTCTACCCTGTGCCAGGTGCTCAGCGAGATTGTCACCCGCTGTGCCAAGTCAGAGCACTCTTCCTGCCGCGTGGTTCTCAGCGTCTGACTGTGTCACATGAACACAGTGAGTGCACAGTAGGTGTTTCCTGACCTCGTGAAAATGCGAGCCAACCACATATTCAAGAAACAAGCATGATCAAGACAAGACTATCCTGAGTGAGTCAGGGGTGGACCTGATGAGAATGGCAGGCCAAGTGTTTTGGATTCACTGATGTCAGGGTCTGTGTGCCAGCAAGAGACCCCCGTCCCCGCCAGAAATCATCATGGACTGGCAGCATGTACACCTGGCGGGTGCTCAGGGAACAGAAGACTGAGACCTATGCCCCTGGGAACGGCTATCCACTGAGGGAGATAATGGTGGCCACCGTGTGATGAGAGTCCCTCCACCTTCTCAGGCCACACCTGCCACTCGGGCTGTGCACTGGCCTCCTCTACAGACCCCAATACATGCAGAAGGACAGAGCCTGAGTGTAAGAAGTCAGGACAGCCAGAAGACACGTCGGAGTGGCTCATGGTCACTGCATTGAGGGTGTCCTCACACACTCGCTGAAGTGACAGGAGCCCGGAGCCTGCAGACAGACTTTTCGCAGGGAAAAAAAGGATAAATTATAGCAACGAAGCTAATGGTGGAAACAGTTTCTGTGTCTGTGGGCCTGCCGAGGTCACAGGGAACCAACAGAGCCAGCGGCAGAGCGAAGGCCCGATGGAAACAGCCCCTGAAACACCAAAGTGCCTCGAAACACTCTGCAGTGGGTTTTTGAAAGATAAATCCTTATTGTATTTAAATTATACATTTTTTTTTGCATTTTTACAAGTGTTTTTTAAAAATGCTTTTCACAATTTCAAAAGACATTATTAGAATCCAGCCTTCAAAGGAAATACTTAGGCCTGTGCGTGCATACGGTCGCGCGCACGCACACACACGCTCTCTCCGCAGTCTGTCTCTGGAGGCAACATGAGAACCAGAACCGGTGGTGCCTCTGGGACAAGAGACGGGAGACTTAGTTTTCATAAGACACTTTGTACCAAGTACGTATGTTCTGTGTTCAAAAACATCAATAGCTTTGTTTAGAAGAACTGATTTAGTAAACAGTAATATAAACTACAATTTAAGAAAGAACACTTTAACACTGAAATGAGCCTTTTGGTCTAATTGCATTCTCCCTGGTATGAAAAACATTATTGTTCACTTTGGTGGCTGTGGTAAGGCACTCTAAATATTAAATATCTTGCTTTCTTTTAAATGCATGTAAAACATTCCTCCAAACGGGCCTCTGCAAACAGCTCCTGGCACGCCAGCTTTGTCATTTCAAATCTTTCCCCCTTGGGAGCCCCTCTGGGCCTTGTGGAGCCTGGCCTGTAGCTTCTGCCTCTCTGAGGCCCCGGGGGGCCTCTGTTTCTCTGCTCCACGTGCCCGTGGACAGCCTCTGACAGGGCCTCTTCCAGGGCACAGGGGGACTGGAACCCTTGGTCAGGCTGCCCCCTGCTTGCACAGGCTGCTCACTCACAGCCCCAGGAAGGAGCGCAGCGCCAGGGAGCCTGCAGCCTGAGAAGCTGCTGCTGGGCGCTCGCTCTGGCTCCTCACCACTACGCGGTCTCTCCTGATGCCCTGGCAGAGGGTGCGCTGGGGCAGGAGGAGGCCAGCTGGGACCTGGGAGGGGAAGCAGTGCCCAGGGAACTGGTCCTGGCCCAGCCGCACACTGGACGCTGCTGCCACATCAGGTAGTCTGCTCTGTGGGCACGCACTCACGCCCGTCCAGTCCAGCCTTACGCTCCATGGCAAATACCGGTCTTCCAGGCAACCGATTCCCAGGCACCCTCGGATGTTCTTGCCTCACACAAACAGCTCTCCTTTGTCTGCACAGAAAGGAAAAGGGTGGCTTGGCTGGGCTAGGCCAGAGGCAAGTCACCAAGAAGAGGAAGGGTCATGAGAATACGCTTTCTAGAACCAGGTACAAACAGAGCCCAATGTTAAACTTCAATTTCTACCAGGCATTAATGCCTCCTTTTGAAGGGAAAGGTATACTACCCCCAAACCAAAGACATGTGCAAGCCCAGAATGACGGTGTGTCCGTCACATGGAGAAGAGTACATGCACAGAGCTGTAGGCCCAGGAGGCTCCTGGACACGGCCCACTCTGCTCGCCCCATATGCACGCCCCTCACCCACAGTCATGGCCCACTCTGCTCGTCCCTTATGCACACCCCTCACCCACAGTCACATCCGACCACACCCTGCCCTCCACACGTCCTGAAGTCTGAGCACCCTCCAGTCCTGGTCATGCCCTAATAGAGGGAGACCTCCATCCGTCATCCCTTGTCTGGGTTTCCACATCTCGGGAGCATTTGGTCAAGGGACACAGGGTGACTGGGCACCTCTTTGGGCCGGGTCGATGTCTGTGTGCTGGGAGCTGGGACACGACAGTGAGTGAACACGTACGGTTCCTGTCCTCATGGGACAAGAGCTAGTCAAACAGTTAGAAAGAAACAAACGATCAAACCAATATATACGTGTTTACAAACTGTAAAAAGTGCCACGAGGGACAAGAACGGACGAAGTGCTCTAGAGGACAGTCCAGGAGAACAAATCTAGACTGGGCTCGGGAATGCCCACCTCTGGACGGGACCCCAGACCTGGTGGGGCAGCCTCCTGCTACCCAGCCTTCAGACCCCACTTCTGTCCACATCAGCTCTGGGCACTCCTTGGCACAGAGGCCCCATTTTACCACCTCCACCTGAGAAGCAGAAGAAGTAGACAAGACATGGAGAAGCCAGGACTAAAATAATCTGGCTGATTAATAAGGAATCCTTTTGTTCCCATCCATCAGAGCCCCTCTGGTCTGACCACCACCCTGGGGACTCCACCCTCAGATTTTACGTGTTTAATAGAACAATTCAGTCTGGCCCCCAAAAGGTTAGCAGATCTCAGGGGAAACCAACCAAGTCCAACTCCCAGCTGACCACATGCAAACGCTGGGCACAGAAGGGGAGATACCCAAGCTCTGATGCTCCCTCTACTTAGGACAGTCACGGCACCTGGAGGGTGGCTGTGGGGTCTTGGGGGAAATCTAGAAGCGGATTTCATTTCGGTGTGACCCAAAACGTCCACATGGCATGACAGCAAACAGAAAACAGTGTACTCTAGTTGAATATTTTGCACATTTCATATGGATTTCCAAGGATGTGACTCTGCACAGTTTAAGCCGTAGATCATTGATACCTCCAGATTGAGTCCATAATGACTCTTAGTTTTTAAATCAAAATAGCTTTAGAAGAGTCTGGCATCCTCAAGACATTAGCATATGGAAGTGCTGACTCCGAGTGACGGTGCTGAGGGACTACCCCGGTCATCACTGCGACCGAGGGTGCTGTGCACACAGTCACCCCCCCACAGTCCACGTCACAGCCCGTGTGTGTTACAGGCCTGAGATCTGAACCTCAGACGACAACTGAAGGGCAGTCAGGACTCTGGGTCGGGGGGGCCTCTGGATAGTCCTCACAGTAACGTAGGGCCAGAGAACACTAACGAGGATGACCCCACTCTGTCCCGGCCCAGACGCCTAAATAGAAAACAATGACTCACCAGAGATGAGTAATTGAGATTTACAAATTAACATTCTTAGGTGCAAGGAAATAGCGAATTTACGTGAGGATCCCCACAAAATGAAATTAATTTTCTTCAGTCTTACCAGTCAGGTCAACTAAAGAGCAGCAGACTGACCTGACAGTTACTGTGGTGGAACGGGAGAGGCAATCAAGGAAAGCGCACATCCGAGGGCGGGAGGCACTTGGGTGTCTGACGGCTTTGTAACTGGGCAAACCTTCAAGAACAGCTCCATTCCAGCCTTGGCTTTGATCATTCTGTCCTGGCACTTTGGAGAAATGGGGCATATTTCCCTCCACAAAACCCCAGGGTATCTGACAAATCAGCGTCCTGCCGTCCCTCATTCCTGGGTTCGGTCAGGGTTTGGGCTTGGCCAGGAGCGGGATGAGCCCCACACTTTCATTTCCCGATGGCTCTCCCGGGGATTCATCAAACCTCTGCTGGGTTCCCCAGCACCCTGACATTCTCGAGGGTCCACCTCCTACCACCGACTAGCATCCTCTTGAGAAAATTCACTTTCACATGAGCCCAACCACAAACCAAAGGAACCAAAAACAAAACTCCAGGATGAAAAAAGACACACATTATACAACTTCAAGCCAAACAACATCTGGATGAGCTGCTCACTGTAATTATCCACGCGGCGCGCCCCTCCACTGGATGGATGGACACTGAAAGCTTCCCACGGCTTAGGGTGAACCCAAGAGAGTGCAGCTCGGCCCGTCACTGGGGCCACACAGGCTTCGCCACTTACTGGTAAGGGGAGCAAAGTGGCTGAGTCCACAGCAAATGCAGGAAACCTGGACTTCTGGGTTGAACTCCATCAAGCTGAAGAGAGTGGGTGGAATCATTTCCGGAAGAGCGGTTTCCACTAGGTTTGTTCCGTTGCCAAGAATTCCGTAGCCTCAGACAAAAACATGTCCTTCTACATGACAGTAAAAACAGCGGTCAGTAAGTCAAACCAAGTGCAGCTCTCCTCACCAGAAATTCAAACTGCACCGCTCGGATGCTTTCGATCCACAGGGATTGTTTTCTCCTCCTTGGTTGGCAAAATCACGTTAATTACACTTGGAAAAGAATCAGTTTCTTTTCTCCTCTTTTAAATTCTTACTCTTGGCGTATGTCAAGCAAACAAACCAAGCTCAGAATACAAACTTCCCACACCTGGACGGCAATCTGGAGGGGCCTAGTCAACAAATCACCCAGAAACCCCATGTGAACACAGGAGAGCCTCAGAAGGGCAGTTATCCCCCTACTAACAGCTGTAAGTTTCACACTGACCAGGAGAGCAAGCCAAATATAAAACAACTTCTGGCCAGATGCTGAAAACTCTCAGAAATTATGTTTTGCTTATAAAAAGTGGAATACTCATCAGTGGTGCCAGATGTTTCATCCCAGGGGCATGGACCTCAGCGTCGAAACCCTAAGGCTCTTCTCCCTCTGTCTCTGTTTCTTGGTGCAGCCTCTCTGGAGACGGCAGGGCCAGAGTCTCTGGCCCAGGCGACAGGAGGGGAGAAAGCAGTTCCTTCTCCACTCCAGAGGTTTACTACAGAATGACTAAGCTCTGGGCTAGCTATTTGTCTACAGAGAAACCAGGGCTACTATCGTTCTGTCAGGAACGTCACCCTCACCCTCTATTAACTGAACTCACTCTAACTAGGTCTTCCCACAGCCACGTTCCCTCCCTCAGGCTGAGGTCTGTGCCTGTGAATCCAACAGACACCGACCCTTCGCCATCGACCCCTCTACACCTTCCCAATGACCTGCCTGCAAGAGGCTCTCACCATTTCATACAGCACAGCCTGTGCCCCTACACGCCACATGCTTAACCGTCCCCACTCCTGAGAAGGGCAAGTATCGGGGGACATTCACCCGAGTCACAGGAAGGGTCCATACTGTTAGGAAGACGAACTTGGAAGGATTCTGGTGAACGGAAAGAGCAGATAAGTGCCAGGTCATTCATTCACTCCACAAATATGTCCCAAACAGTAAACATAAGCTAAACATCTAACTGGTGATGGGAACATGAGGGGAAGGAAGAGACCCGGTCCCTCTCTCTGAGTTCAGTCTAGTGGAGGAGGCAGAGGTCAGCCAAAATTAACACCCAATTAATCTGTGCTGACTGCAAGGATGGCAGGACAGGGGCCTCCGTGAGGGAACGTCAGGGAGCCTGATGTAGTTCATGGGCAGGAGCGGTCGGGAGGCTTCACTCTATCCACGTAGTCTGAGGGATGAGTAGGAGTGTGGAGGGGAGGGGAGAGCACGGTATTCCACGTAGGGGAGACAGCACCTGCACAGGGAGGGAAGGGCCATGGCCCACTGAGGGAGTTTAAACAAGGGCCGAGTGGATGAAGCCAGGGGACGAGGGGGAATATTTGCAAGACGCCAGTGGGGAGCAGGGAGGGCAGGTCATGCAGGATGCTGTAGACCACGGAAGGGTCTGGTCTTTATTCTAAGCACAATGGGGAGACGGTAAGGGTTCTAAGTAGGGAAGGGACATGATTCCTAGAGGGGAACGTGAGTGGACGTGGCAAACAGTGGAGAAGGAGCGGGGGGGGGACGAGCAGGGGTTCACTTTTGGACCCACTGAACTCACAGTGCTTAGAGACGGCCAAGGGAAAACGTCAAGTGGCACTGAGAGATGTCTGCACCTCCGAACAGCAGGCTTGGCCTCACCAGCCAGCTGGAGAGTCCTGAGCACACAGACGGTGACTGCAACCACGGTGAGGGTGAGACCTTCTGAAGGAGAAGGCAGAGGAAAGGAGGAGAGCACAGTCCCGCCTCGGGGACCTCCGACATGGGAGGGCCTGGCCCAGGAGGAGAGCCAGGAAATGAGTCCAGAAGGAACGAGAAACGAAGAGAGCCCTCGGAGAGCCCAGTCACAGGGGCGAAAGGAAGACCGCTCTTCACCAAGATGCTCAGCACGTCACGGCCAATGTCAAACGCTGCTGAGAGATCAAGAAAGGGAAAGATTGGACAATGGTCTCCAGGTTCTTTATTATTGTTTTCAGCAACATGGAGGTCACCGTAACCCTAGCAAGAGCCACTCAGCAAACTGATCAGTGTGGAAGCTGAGTGGAACGGACAGAGGAATGAGAAGGAGACGAGGAAATGGGGACAGTAAGTCAATGCAGCTCCTGAGAACTCTCGCCTAGAAGGGGAGGCAGGAGGTGAAGCGAAGGGGTGGGACTTGGGGGAATGGGAGGATGTGGAGGGCTCCACACAGGGCCTCTTAAGATGGAAGACACCTGAGTCAGGTGTCAAGACTGATGGCGAGGGACGAGTAGAGAGGGAGAGGCTGAAGTTGTGGGGAAGAAGGCCCAGCAGATGGAGTGAGGCTTCTGAGGAACGGGGGGAGAAGGGATCCAGGGCACAGAGAGAATCATCAGCTTCAGCAGGAAGAGACACGCTTCCCCCACCACTATAAAGGGAAGGGACCCAGGGCGGGGACAGGTAGAGGCAAGTGTGCAGGAGTCCGAGTGGGAAACTGAGGGCTTTCTCAGCTGACGGCATCTGTTTCCTCTATGAAACAGGAGGCAGGTTCTTCTGCTGAGAGTGAAAGATGGGAGGGTCAGCGGTCTGGAGGACGAAGTGTGGCCAACTTAGCTTTCCAGCAGGATTTGATCTTGGTGCCTCTGCTGAGGGATAACTTTGGAAAGACAGATTCTAAGTGCTTTGGTGAAGACCGCGGCACACCAACGGTCCCTAAGTTGACTCAAAAGGAAAAGAGGGGTTTACTGACCCAGAAAGTGTACACCTAGGTGAGCGAGGCTGGCAGAGCTGGGGCCTGGCCTCTGCTGCCTGGCTCGCAGAGAGCTTCTTTACCTAACTGTGCTCTGGCAAGGGCCACTGGAAAGAAATCACTGTTGTCACTGACAGGGGGAGGCTCAGGCCACAGTCAAGATCATGGTTGTGGCAGGCTACTTCTATAATGGCCCCTAGTGAGCCCCGTCTCCTGCTGTTCACACCCACGTGTACTCCCCACCCTTGTGTGGGGGCTGGACCTAGTGACTTGCTTCTCACAAGCAGAAGGCCAGCAAAAGTGAAGGTGAGGTCACTGCCCAGATTAAATGAGAGGACACTGGCTTCTGTCTCACTGGCACTCCGTCTTACCCTCTCATTTGGTCACTCTGACGAAGCCAGCTGCCATGTTGGGAGCTGCCACATGGAGAAGCCTACATGGCAAGGAACCGAGGAAGGCTTGGCCAGCAACCATTTGCTGGACAACTACCAGCAAGGAATTGGGGCCCCTGCATCCTGCCAACAACCATCGGTGTGCTCCTGGAAGCAGAGCCTTCCCAGTGGAACCCTACGATGACTGCAGCCTTTGAGAGACTCAGAGCCAAAGACCCAGCTAAGCCCCCCCGCGATGCCTCACCCACAAAATTCAAGTGGTACTTCTACCCACTGCTGCTGGCAGTATCAACTGATAAAACTTCTGGAAAGCAATTTAACAATACATACTGACAAGAATAAAAATATCCTACTCCTTTGACACTCCTGGGATTTATTCTAGAGCAATAATCCAAACGAAAGAAAAAGTCACGTATGCACACAAGATAAATGTCATATTATCTCCAACGGCCACTGCACTCCGTCTGCAAAGAAGTATGCCACCTGACAACAGGGAAATGCTCATGTAATTTTATAATAAAATGGTTAAATTAATAATTAATTATGATAAATTAAATTGATGCTATATCATACAAATATTAAAAACTGTAACTGTGAAAATATTACCACCATGGAAAAATGCTTTATGTAAGTATAAATGATAAAACAAGCATATAAAACCACACCTATGCTGTGATTACTGTATACTAATGTGCACAAATGGGGGCCGGCCCTGTGGTGGAGCGGTCAAGTGTGCACGCTCCGTTGCGGCGACCTGGGACTCCCAGGTACTGATCCCGGGCGTGCACCGATGCACCACTTGTCAAGCCATGCTGTGGCGGCGTCCCATGTGGAGTAGAGGAAGATGGGCACAGATGTTAGCCCAGGGGCAATCTTCGTTAGACAAAAGAGAGGGATTGGCATCGGATGGTAACTCAGGGCGAATCTTTCTCATCAAAAAAAAGGGCCGGCCCCGTGGCTTAGCCCTTAAGTGTGCGCGCTCTGCTGCTGGCGGCCCGGGTTCGGATCCTGGGCACGCACCGACGCACCGTTTCTACGGCCATGCTGAAGCCGTGTCCCACATACAGCAACTAGAAGGATGTGCAGCTATGACATACAACTATCTACTGTGGCTTTGGGGGAAAAAATGTGCACATATGAACGAGGATTGGAAGAAAACAGTAGACAATGAACAAAGATGATTTCATCTGCTGGTAGGATTACTGAGGATTTCTACAAGATTTAGTCTTATATTAATGGCCCTCTCTTCAGACCAATATCAGAAACAAAAAGGTTAAATATACAAGCTTGAGAAAATGTCTCAATCATTCCTCCCTGCATTAATCACATTCTTCTCAAATCAGTGAACATCAAGCTCCTTTTAGGGGACACTTGTTTTCTCTTTGAAAGCCTCACACAGTTTCCTGTCTCTGCTGAGAGAAAGGCTCACAGCTCCTCTGCTGAGGGGTGGCTCTAATCCTCCACCCAATCCTTTATCGGTTCCTTTCCATGGGAGCTGGGGATGAGGGAACTGGGAAGGGACAAACAGAACAGTGGCCCCAGGAAGTGATAAGAGAGGTGAGAGTCAAATGAAGGCAGGTGGTTCTAGCCCATGAGAGCCCCACTGCTCACAGCTCCAGACTGCACCATCCCAAGGAGGTGTAAGGTCCACTACCTGTTTGCCCAGCTGGGCCCCATCCATCAGAATAGACTTCTCCTTTATCCGTTAGGAACAGACTATGGTCCTGACCACAAGCGATCTATCAGACAAACAGAGGGAAGGTTGATGAGAAGAAATCCTTGGCAGCCCAGTGTCCTGCTCAAAGGACCCAAAGCACGGGAGCATTCCCTACTGCTCCTGAACCTGAGGGGGCCAGGTCCAGGCAGGCTGCCCCACACAACCTCCACTTCTTATTCTTTCTCACTCCACTGCAGCCTGGTTTCTGCCTGCCCCTCCACTGATGCTGCTCTTGCTAAAGGAAAGGGCCAGATGTCCTAAGGAGAAGACCCAAGAGCTCCTCCATCCCAGTCCATCCCTGAAGAACCACTCCCTTCTCCACAAGCCTTTCTCTTCCCCATCTCTCTCTTCTGCCTCTCCCATAGCTTCCAGTCTTGCTCCCTAGCTCAGCCTTACTCCTTACCCTTCAGTGTTGGAATCCTTCTCCAAGGTCTGTCTTCTGCCCTCTTCTCTCCTCCTCTTCACACTCCCCTGGGAGGCTGCATCCGTTTCCAAGGCTTTCTCTGTCACCTGTACACTGCTATCTCCATTCCCAACAACTCTACTGAGTTCCAGACCTGCTTTTCTAACTGCCTAATGAAAAGCACCGTTTACTAAATGCTTATTATGCCAGGCACTGTGCTAAGTCAATAACCAAGAACACCTACGAAGAAACTGAATCTCAGAGAAGGTTGGTAACTTGCCCAAAGTCATCCAGTTAATATGTGGGGAAGCAGGGACTTGAATTCGCATCCATGGGACTTTCAAGTCTGTGCAAGAAGCACTATACTCTACTGCATACTAAAAACAATTTCACTCTCTACCTCCTCCTTGCTTCTCTCTCCCACTCAACACGAGCCTCCTCCTCTAGGACTCCCCCATCCGGGTTGAGAACATCAGCAGCCACTCATTTGCCAGTGGAGTCAGGCTCCATTCCCTCTAGCTCACTCCCTGGACCTCTTATCAAGCCCCAAATCTGGTCAATCCTCCTTACATGTCTCTCCACATGTCCCTTCTCCCCACGCCTTCCCAAGTGGCCTTCATCACCTCCTCCCCCAACCCTAGAAAACCCTGCATCGCTCACTCTCCACCTGTCTTCCAGCCTATGCCACAGCACTCCCCTGTAAGCATACCAAACTCCAGCCACCCCACATGCTCTCAGCAGTTAAAGGCTCCACCTGCCACCTCCCCTCTGCCATGAAACCTTTCCCACCACCCATTCCTGGTCTATCTGGTAAATTCCTCTGTCACCTCCTCCACGATGCCTTCTGTCCCTTCCATTCCATCCCCGGAAGACTTAATGACTCCCCTTTGCTACTCTTATAGCACTTTCGGTATGCATTCATTTATGTATTTAAGTATTGATTATAGATATCTACCATGTGCCAGGAACTGCCCCAAACATGGGAATAAATGGTGAACAAGATAAAGCCAGCCTGAAACACACACAGAGCCTGGGCACACTCAGGTACAGCTAGTTTTTTCAACTTGTCTCTCCCACTAGAGTGTTTTCCCCCCAAACCTTATTCAAGTTGGTACCCCATGTTCCAGTACTGAACATCCTGGCCTACATTAGCCAGGCGACCATTTGTATAAAATAATTTATTAATTCAGAAAATCCGCCTAAAAATTTCCCATCACCACCCCCCAGTTTCCCCCTTTCAAAAGTGCCCCAAGGGGCAGAATGAGTAGCTCTCAGCCCACGCCTCTTACCTGGACCACCTGTCCATCGAAGGCCTGCGTTCTATGGACTTTGTGACTTCCGCTAATGGCTGAGGGCAATCTGGGGAGAAGCAAGACATATGGTCACGGTAAGCATTGTGGGGTTCTGGCCTCTCCTCTGTCATTCCTCACTGGCGGCCCCATACACACACATAGTAACTGTTAGGGAAACTCTCTAGGTCAAAAAGAAGGCAGAGTTAGACACAGGTGCAAAGGTAAAATAATACAAACTAAATCGCTTGGTGATTTTAATATGCTGCCAGAGCTGAGACTGGTGTTTAAACCCACCAGCATAACGCGAGGAACTAGAGGGAAATTTTTTTAAAGACCAACAGAAATAGAACTGAAACAGAGGAGTTTTTGAAGTTAATCAATTTGGCTAAAAATAAAGAAGGAATCCAAAGAAGGTCTAGCCATCCCAATCAATGCTCATGCACCTGCCCTCCCACCAGGCTGATGCACGGAGCTCCCCCTGAGATGGAACAACACTCTCCGCAGCTCTCCGTGGAGCACTCACTGCTCCTCTCAGGCATGAGGAACCTTGCTTGGTACTGCTCTGTGACTCTATCACACAGTAATCACTCCAGAGATGTTTAATGCTCAACACAACTTGGGGAGGGGTAGTCCTTGTGGGAACTCACCTGTGAGGTTCATTTTCCACCACCTTCCTTCCACATTGTCCGTAATAGCTGTTTGCCAGGCTGAAGACTAAAGAATACCACCACCAATGAAATCAGTTCTACAGGTGTGTGGAACCCAAGAATGTCAGGACTGGAAGGGGGTCTGGAAAGTGGTCCTAGTCCAACTGCTCACCCAACTGCCACTGGGTTTCCTTCTCCAATATTCCCAGCCAGTGCAGGCACACCTCCAGGCATGCTGGGGTCCAGACATGCTGCAACAGGCTGGGCCACCTGTACTTTCCCTCTGCTTCTCCTCTGGGCCCTCGTTCTGCCTCTCAGGAATTCCATGAGAGGCGAGCACCTCCTGTGAAAGGACTCAGCACCCCCTTGTCTTGACATGAGTACAGCCATGTTTGGCCACTCCATTGACCTACAGCCACCAGCACAAAAAGAAATATAAAAGCTGCTTTCTGAGTGGTGGGAACTGGCCCTTCTCCCATGAACATAGTTGCAATGTGTAAAAATTTCAAGGCCCTCGGGCGCCGCAGCCTGGGCCTGACTGACCATCTGTGCTGGGCTGGGACGATAACCACAAACCAATGCACGTACACAACTACTGGGCTGCGACAACAGCCAGGGTGCTCAGTGCATGTACGCCACTGATAACCTTTTGTGCATGGAAACACTGAATGCTTGCTCTGTAAACTCTGTAACTGCTTATATAAACTGCTGGAAAGCGAGGCCTGGTGAGAGTTCCACTTGTGGAAGGGACGCCTTGCCCAGGACGTGTGATTCCCACACACCCATGTCGATTGACAGGACTCTCTCGGTACTGGGGCGTGGATGTAATGGATTTATTGTGAAGTAATTGATCTGATGTGTTCTCTTTTCGGTCAACCTGGTGTTTCTCTTTCCGGTTGCCTTGTGTCATTTCCCTTCAGTCGATCTGGTCGAGCCAATGTTTTTCCCTTTCTGATCGAGCCAATGTTTTTCCCTCTTATTATACGACCTATTCGAATCTGCCGCTATCTCAGCTGATCAGGGGTTTCCCATTCTGATGGAGCTGGTGTTTTTCCCTCTTATTATTTGACCTATTCGGATCTGTTGGAGGACTACCGCCTTTACTATCCTCTGTATAATAAAATATACCTTCAGTCCATTTGTTTGGAGTGGAATTTCTTTTACGTCTCCAATCGAATCCCCCGAATCGCTCATAACACCTCATTCCTTGCACCTGTCACCAGGTTGCCCTCAAGGCCAAGTCCCCTCTGGAAAGAGTTCCTAAACACCACCTTCGGCTTTTCCTACAAAGAACCCTAGCCAGAAAATGAAATGTGATGAATTTCATCAAGTTGGCCTTCCCTGGAATAACCACTTTTTTGGAGACGGTCGGGGTTACCCAGGAGCCTGGACTCTGAAAGCCCCGCGTCTTGGAGGAAGTGGTAGCAAACAGGCTTCTCTCAGTACAAGGGAAAAGCCGTTTACACACGTAGCCCAGCTCAGTGACTTCACAACAAAGGCAGGCATTGATGAGGCTGCCTGGTGCGCACTGTCATGTTTACATATACCTCAGATTTCCCAAGAACCACAGAGAGCAGAGAACAGAAAAGTGTCAGCCAAGTCTGCCCAACATAGTCTCTTGAGCCATGCTCCTGATTTGCTCGGGAAATTCCAACAGCTTCACAATCAGATGTGGGTCAATCAAATGGGCCACTTCAGGCCCTATGGCAAGAAAGTGGTCCCCCCACCATCCATCAATCTTGAACAGGTCAATTCACGTCCTTCACCGTCTTGTCAGGACGACAGTGGGCGCTGCCAAAGGAGACCTGTAGCACCTGTGTCTCCTGAGGTCTGTCCAGAGGCAGTGGGACGGGTGAGAGCTCCAAAACACACGCATCTCCCCTCGCTGAAACAAACATAACCAGGGCGAGTGCACTGACGCAGAGTCAGAGCACTTCTAACATGAGAGATGACACTGCCCCACCCCTACATTGTTACACAGTGAGATCGGAATGACTTACTCAAGCCACATAAGTTAGTGGCACAGCAAGGACCAGAACCCTGGCCCCCAAGTCCAACCCACTGCACCACACTGCCTCCATGACACATGGGGTTACTGAAAAGCATCCTTAGTCTTATTAAAGAAAGCTCTTCACATGTCATTTCACACCATTTGAATTTTTCAGGAAAGTAAAAGCAATAGCCACTTTCTGCAATAGCCACTAGGATTTCTCAGTATGGTGAAAAACAGCACATGTTATATGACACCACTTCTAATAAAGGAAGCAAAAAGAATACATTTGTAGATGCATTTGCTCGCACATGCATTACATCTCTCCAGAAGGATAAACAGGAAACTGTTAACACAGGTTGTCGACAGGGAGAAAAATCATGATCCTGGGAGGACAGAGGTGGAAAGCAGACTCTTCATCATATGTTCTATGGCGCCATTACGATTCTAAATTATGCAAATATGTTACCTATTCAAAATAGAAAATTTTAATTTTTAAATAAGCATGTAAGATGGAATGTTGTCTAGAAGTCACTCTAAAGAAGAAACTTGGGGCCGGACAGGTGGCGCAAGCGGTTAAGTGTGCGCGCTGTGCTTCGGCGGCCCGGGACTCGCTGGCTTGGATCCTGGGCGCGTGCCGACGCCCCACTTGTCACGCCATGCTGTGGTGGCGTCCCATATAAAGTAAAGGAAGATGGGCACAGGTGTTAGCTCAGGGCCAATCTTTCTCGGCAAAAAGGAGGAGGATCGGCATCGGATGTTAGCTCAGGGCTGATCTTCCTCACAAAAAATAAATAATAAAAAATAAAGGAATTAAAGAAGAAAGTTATTGTTCTTTATAATCCTACTGGAGAGGCCAGATTGCTCTACGTATGGAATTCCTCTGACCGGTTTTAAACAATGAACTTTTGACTATTTACAGTGGAGTCTGGAGTTGAGGAGAAGATCTGCAAACGCACTGGTTCTCAACATACTCCTCACTAATGACCCCCTATCTTCTCCTATAATCCTCATCTTTAAAAACATCTTATCTACCAAATAAATAGCATTATGAATGTTATAATAATATACTTGCCCATCCATATTCATCAGTGACTGATATAATTTGCAGACAGAGCTTTTGATCTGTATGAAATAACTGGTTTATCACAATGAGATGATGTGATTCTAGGCAAAATCAAAGAAAATGGACAATGTTGTTAGCTCATATTAGTAGCTGAAAATATGAAGTACTTTAAAATACTGACAAGTGATTCACATCCCCCATTACTATCTGCATGGACCCCTAAGGGCCTGGGAAAAGTTAATATATAACATTGAAAGGGAAACTGGCTCTAAGTCCAACTACCTATTGACAGGAAATACAGAGGACAGAGGATCATGTCAACCAGCACCACAGGGATGCATTCAACAAACTGAAGACTGGAAAATTCTATAGAATAAACAATGAGATTTCTTCGTTAAATACATTTCAAGGATAAAAGATTCAAACAGACTTAAAAGACTATAAAAGTCTTCTCAACCACTTGCAATGTCTAGACCTTATCCAGCTTTTGATTCAAATAAATTTTTAAAAATAAAATAAAAATCTATTGACACTTATAAGACAACTGTCAGTTTGAACACTGACAAACTATTTGATATTAAGGGATTACATTGTTAATTATTTTTAGGTGTGATGCTATACTTACCACTCTTTTCAGTCCTTATTTTTTTAGATATGTACTGAAATATTTATGAATGAAATCAATTTTCTTATGATTTGCTCTAAATTTGCTGAAGGAGAACATGGGGGAAATTTGTAAAACAAGATCGTCATGAGCTGATGATGGTGGAAGCTGGTGATGGCCCATGCGGTGCATTATCTTATTCCATCCACTTTTGCATATGTCTACAATCATTCTTAACAAAAGGTAAAAAGAAATGTCATTTGGCATCGTACAGCCAATAAAGACTTCAATACTAAGGGTAAAAGGATTCTGATATGAAATTCAGTGAAAAAAGGCAGAAAACAAAATATACACTGTGATCAAAATTCTATAAACAGACATTTGCATACAAATGAGGGAAGAGGGAAAAAAATGAAAAGAAAGATTTGTCCAGTATGTATTTCTGGGTAATTCCCCTTTATTTTAAAAAATGTTTCATATTGTCCTCATCATATTGATTGACTAGTGTCTACTTTTGAAAATATCATAAATCATTTCTAACATTTTATAATCCAATTTCAAATATCTGGAATAAAGCCTCCATCTTAAGGCTTTCATTGAATTTTTTGCCCAGACCACATTCTAGGCACTGTAGAGTGTCTCAGGATATCTCAAACTAGGAAACAAAGGTCATCACTCTGCGGCCAAAAAATAACATCCTTACTTATCAGCAAAGGACCTTTACCAAACAGGCTGAAAATAATCTAGTCCAGATAGTTCCAAACAATGTGCCTTTCAAGACTCCATCTATGTTGTTGTTACGGTTTGCTTTATGTCATCAGATTCTTGAAAATCAGAGGGAGCTTCCTCAGCGAATCACAGCAGAAAAAGCCAAGGGGAGAGCCTCAATTTTCTCTTTTCGGCTCCTGTGAAATCCAAACTGCGAATCTCTGTTGAGTTCCATCCCCCAAACTTTCGTCCCATCCTTACTTTTAGAGGACAGCAGTGTGAATCCATGGCCACAGGCGGCAGGTGAAATCTGAAAAAGAGTTCCCATAAAGCATTCACTGATCTGGGACGTCCAGTTTTTCCAGCAATAAATGGCAGCTTGTTTACCCATTCCAAGAACACACACTATTAACACAGCAACCAACACTTATGGAATGTTTGCTACATGCTAAGTGCTTGAGATGCACTATCTCATTTCATCTTCACACTCACCCAAGGATCTAGTTATCAGATCCTCCCCATTCACCAAGACACAGTCTCGCAAAGCAGTAAAGTTGAACATTACCTTAGTTTGAATCTTGGCAACACCAGAGGGTCTACAGCTGGTAGACCCTGACCAGCTGTGTGACCTGAAACAGACTGCTTGACCTCTCTGTGTCTGTTTCCCTCTATGTGAACTGGAGTTGAGAACAATATCTCTCTTATTGGGTTGTTGTCAGGACTAAATGAGTTAATAGAGCTAAAGCCCCTACAGTGAATAGTACCTGACTTAATGTGTAAGAGTGACGGCACGTACTCACTATCATTACTGGTGGTAGTAAGAGGAGTAGTCGATAGAGGAGAAAATCGAGGCTCCTAGAGATTAAGTAACTTGTCTAATACAGTCGCGCGGCTAAGAAGTGGAGGCTGTCTGATTCCAGAATGCACCCTCTTGACCCTGATACTGCACTGTGACATTCTCAAAGCCCTGCCATGAAGAAGCATTCATACCACAGCCACAGCGAAAGTGACACATTCACAGCCCAGTGACTCTGTTGGGTGTTTCACCCAAACGCGATGTGATTATCAATCCTCACTTTCACTGGCCGCATGAGGAAACGGAGGATTCGGTAGGGCTGAAGCCAAGGGCAGCCTGGCTTTAGAATCGGCTCCTTTCCCGTAAAACCCAGAGTGAGCACCTTCCCGGGTGGCCTGGGATAGTCCTAGCTTACACCTGATGTCCCAACGTTCACTCTCGAACAAACTGGACAACAAATTCTACGGTGACCCAAATGACGCCCCACTGTCCCTTCGCTGTTTACAGTTTATCACAGGCCTCTGTAGTCAATCTCAGAGACTATATATGAACCTAATCCTTAGGAAAAGCCAGCTGATCAATAACGAGCAAATGTGAAGAATTTTCTTGGCGGGGTGCCGGCCATGAGGACTAGTTCCCAGTGAGTGAGTTCAGCGCGCTCTGCTAGGGCGGCCTGGGTTTGGTTCCAGGATGCAAACCTACACCACTTGTCGGTGGCCAGGCTGGGGCTGCGACCCACATACAAAATAGAGGATGACTGGCACATGTGTTAGCTCAGGGTGACTCTTCCTCAGCAAAAGAAAGATTTTCTTTTTAATTGCAGCATGGCCTGAGGAAAGCTAGCTAAATATTTCCTTTAAATTTGACGTGTTGGTGACTTGTTTAATCAAGTCATCCCAAAGTGACATATCCCTCCTTTTGCCCTGTGATATTTTCTCTCCTCACATTCACAGGGAACATATACACATGCACCCCTGTGTGAGTCAAAAAGCTCAGTTCCCTGGCCTTTGGGAACGGCTTGGGTCCACAGAAACGACCCACTGGGGAGGCAGGAGCCAGCCCCTGACCACACGGCAGGAAACATAGAAAAGAAGCGAGTCCACAGAGGATGCCCAGCACTCTATGCTTTCTCTCATTGCTTGTGGTAGCTGTTGATTCAACACTCAACAAATACTTGGTGAGCACCTACTGTGTTATTAAATCTGCTAGTATGGGAAAAGGCTTCGAACAACACCTGACACAGAGTCAGCATTCGGTAATGTGTGTTATAATAATGTGCCAGCAGAGCACTTCCAACTATGGTGGAGTGAAGAAGTTAGTGAAGCTCTCACCAAAAAAGAACTGCAAAACTGGACAAAATTATTTAAAAAACACCATTTCACGGCCTGGGAAATCAATAAAAGGCAAATAAACTGAGGAATTATTCACAGAAGACTGTGAGAACTACAGGTAAGAACAGCTGGAGTCTTCAGACTTCCTGTCTTGTGCTGTTCCGTCCGCCCCAGCTCAGTTAGCACAGAAGTTTGAACAGGGCAGGGCTGGCCATGAAAACCTTCAGCTTTGTTGCCAGAAAGCACAGACCTTCATTGGATGCTGAAACTGGAGGGTGCAAACTCATGCCCATCAGCAAACTAGTAGGAAACAAACAAGTAAAATGCACAACTCGACGAGCCTGATTGCAATCCTGATTGGGGCAAGAGGAGAGGCAGACCAGCCAGAAATTTCATGGGAAAATGCTAGAAAGGAGAGAGCGACAGAAGCCTCTGCCCACATCCACGGCTGACTGAGAAACTGCACGAATGGACAGATGAGACCTGAGCACCGGTGGAAAGTAAAGATGAGGAGACTGGAGAACAGGCTGAACTTTGATGTGGTTCCAACCTACACACAATCAAAGGTAGAGGGTAGAAACCTTAGAAGCTCAAGGTGTTTGAGCACAACCTCTGCCCAAATCATTGGCTGACCACAAAGGGATGCAGACTGGGGGCAAACCTCAGGAAGTCAGGCTAAAAAAAAAAAGAGGGAGGGGGACAAAACAGAAACCGAGCAAAGACATCAGTGGCCACGCACAGCCCAGGAGGCTGAGGCTATAGATCAAGTCCATAAAAATTAAAAAACAAAACAAAAGAAAAAATCCTCAGCATGAAAAATATCAGAATCCAAAATTGTTATAATATATCATGAAAAACTCCAGTTTTTAACAAAAAAAAAATACAAGAATTAAGAGTGACATATACCAGGGGGAAAAAAGCAGCCAGCAGAAACTGACACGCAGTTGACCCAGATGTTAGATTTATCAAAGATTTCAATGAACTGTTTTTCAAAGACTATTTTAAGACCATGTTAAAAAACCATATGAATACATGATGACAATGACTTGACAAATACGGACGCTGAATACAGAAAAACAAACAAAAAATCCTAAATAGAAATTTTAAAGTTGTAAAGTAAAATAACAAAATAAAGAATTCACTATATAGGCTCAACAGCAGATTTGAGATGGCAGAAGAATCAGTGAACTTGAAGAAATAGCAATAGAAAGTATTCATTCTGAAAAATAGAGAAAAAAAAAGACTGAAAAAGAAAACGAATGGTGCTGCAGAGACCTGTGGCACAACATCAATTGTATTAACAGTCAGGAAATGGGAGTCTCAGAAGGGCAAGAGAGAAAGAAAACAGAACAAAACACTTATAGAAAGAATGGCAGAAAACCCACCAAATTTTATGAAAAAACGTAAATCTAAGATCAAAGATGTTCAACAAAACACAGTTAACATGTTAAAAAACAAACTCTGGAAAGCATCCAAAGAAAGTGGACTCATCAGGTACAAGGCAACAACAATCAGATTCACGGCTCACTTCTCATCAGAAACTACGGAGACCAGAAACGAATAGAATGACATATTCAAAGTCTGAAAGACAAAAACTGTCAACCAAGCATTAATTCTATATCCAGCAAAATTACACTTTAAAAAAAATTGAAGCTGGAATAAAGACATGACCAAAGACTGACAGAATTCACTGAGAGCAGACGCGTCTGAACAAGAACTAAAGAAGTCCTTCAGGCTGACAGGAAATGACAGCAGATGGTCAGTAACAATCACAAGAAGAAATGAAGGACATCAGTCAAAGTAATTATAAAGGTAAATATAAAACACTGCACAAATATATTTTGTCTATCTTCGTCACTTAAGAGATTTAAAGGACAATCGCACAAAATCATAATTATAAATTGCTTTGCTGGGCTTCAAATGTAGAAAGATGTGGTATAGATCACAACAACCACACAAAAGAGAGAGGAGGAAATGGAGCAATGTTGAAACAAAGTTAGTTTCCTCAGGATTAGGTCACTATTAACCTGAAGTAGATTGTGATAAATTAGGACACATTTTAATCCCAAGAGCAACTACTAAACAAATAAACAAAATATAGTAAAACACCCAACAAAGGAATTTTAAAAGTCCGCTAGAAAAATACCTATTAACCACAAAAGAGGGCCTCAAAAGAAGAGCAGAGAGATAAAAATGACATAAAGAAACAAAGAGCAAAACGGCAGATGTGATCCGACTACATCTGTAACTACATTCAAAGGACATGGATTGAGCAATGTCGGTGAAAATAGTGGAGCAACAAAAACACTGGGAAACTGTCAGAATCCACTTTTCAAAACTCTGACGAAGAACCAAAGACTTCAAGCAATCTGGGGGATGTTTACTCCAGGAAAGCAGCTGACTCTCAGTCAGAACAGCAAGCTTGGTCGCATTTTAATCGGACCTATTCCCATCCACCTCTCCTCAGCTTTGCAGGAGCCCTCAATACCAACAGCTCACAATTTCAGTGGAAATCAGCAATCTGGCAGCCATGGGGGGAGGCAGAAAAGGATTGGAACAACTGCAAAGTCCCACTCCCAGAGAACTCGCGTTTCATCTGTCTGGTAGTGCCCTGCAAGACCCCATTAACAAGGCTCTATTTTTCTGACCTGATGCAGATATCACCCAGAGCAAACAGCCTTTCCTCCCGGGGTGTCTGTTGAAAACAATGAGAGGCTAATAACTAACATTAAAGCTGCCTGGGTGGTGCATAATAGTAGGAGCAAACAATATAGATTAACCCAGAAACTATCAACCAACTTGACCTGACATCTCTAGAACACTGCACCCAAACAACAGCAGAATACATATCCTTTTAGAACACACAGGGAACATTCTCCAGGATAGACCATATTCTAGGCGAAAAAAGAAAGTCTCAATACATTTAAAAGGACTGAAATTAAAGTATGTTTTCTAACCACAACAGAATGAAATTGGAAATCCACAAATAAAGAAATTAGGAAAACCATCAATATTTGGAAAGTAAACACTTCTAAATGACTCCAGGGTCAAAGAAGAAATTCCAAAGAAAACTGAAAACTACTTGAAGGTAAATGAAGACAGAAGAAATACAACATATCCGAATTTATGGGCTGTAGCTAAATAGTTCCTAGAGACAAAATTATAATTTTAGCTTTAAACTTTAGTTTAAAGCTTGTAATGTAGCTTTCAATACCTACATGACAAAAGAAAAAAGACCTCGACAATAGCCAAACCTTCCACCTTAAGAAACTAGAAAGAGCAAACTAAACCGAAAGCAAGCAAAGAAGGGAAATACTAAAAATACAACTAGAAATCAATCAAACAGAAAACAGAAAATCAATAGTGAAAATCAATTCAACAAAAATTTGGTTCTCTCGAAACATTAATAAAGTTGACAATTCTTTAGCTAGACTGACAAAGGAAAAAAGAGAAAATACTAATTACCAAAATCGGGAACTAAAGAAAGAAGATTACTACCAACATACAGAACTGTGGGAGATCAGAAGTGAATACTAGAAACAACTTTATGCCAACAAATTAGATAACTAACAAGAAAAAACACATTCCTAGGAAGACACAAATTACCCAAGCTGACTCAAGAAGAAATCGAAAATTTTAATGTGCCTATAACAAGCCTAAAAAAATTAAATTAGTAATAAAACAAGCTCTTCTTACCAAGGAAAGTCCAGACCCAGATAACTTACTTCACTTGTAAATTAACCCAACATTTACCTAAGGAATAATACCAATTCTTCACAAACTTTTCCAGAAACTCATTCTATGAGGCCAGGAATATCTTGATACCAAAACCAGTCAAAGACATCACAAGAAAAAAATCCTCAATAAGATGTTAGCATAACCAACCCAGTGGAAAAAGGATTATTGTCCAAGAACAAGAGGAATTTCTCCCAGGAATGCAAGCTGGTTTAACCTCCAACAATCAACTAACGTAATATATCCTACTCACAGAATAAAGGACAAACATCACATGATCACCTCAACAGATATACAAAAAGCATTTGACAGAATCTAGTCCCTATTCAGGATTTTAAAAAAGAAAAGAAACTCCGCATAAGGTAGGACAAGAAGGGAACTTCCTCAACTTGAGGAAAGGCATCTGTGAAAACCTTACAGCTCGCATCACCCGCAATGGTCAAAGACTGAATGCTGTCTCCCTAAGATCAGGAACAGAACACGGACAGCACTTCAATTCAACACTGTACTGAAGGCTCTACCCAGTGCAATTAGGCAAGAGAAAGAAACAAAGGCATGCAAATTGGAAATGAAGACGTGAAACTGTCTTGATTCACAGACAACCAGACAACACCATCCTGTATGTAGAAAATCCTAAGGAATACACAACAACATATAAAACTAATATACAAGTTCAGCAAAGTCAAAAGATAGAAGGTCAATGTACAAAAACCAAAGGTATTTCTATATACTAGCAAGGAAAGCTCCAAGAATTAAGTTGAGAATACAATTCTATTCAAAATACCATCAAAAAGGATAAAATGCTTAGGAATAACTGTAACAAAAGAAATGCAAGAGTTGTATACTGAAAACTACAAAACATACTTGAGAGAAATTAAAGACCTACTTAAATGAGAGATTCTACGTTCATGGATTGGAAGACAAAAGAATGTTAGAGGGCATTTGTGCCCAAATCAATCTACAAATTCAACATAATCCCTACCAAAATCCCAGCAAGTACTTCTGCAAAAACTGACAAGCTAATCCTAACATTTATGAGGAAAATCAAAAGACTCAGAATAGACAAAACAATTTTTAAAAACAAGAACAAGCTGGAGGACTTACATTTCCCAATTTCAAAATTTATTATAAAGCTACAGTAATCAAAAGAGCATAATTTTAGCATACGGTTAGACATATAGATCAACGGAACAGAACTGACAGTTCAGAAATAAACCCTGACTGTTTACAGGCAACTGACTTGGACAAAGGTGCCAAACAATTCAATAAGGAAAGGATAGTCTTTCAACTAATGATCCTAGGACAATGGGATATCCACATGGAAAAAGGCCCCTACCCCACACCATACACAAATACCAGCTCAAATGGCTGGCTCATAGACATAAACAGAAGAACTAAAACTATGAAGCTCCTACAAGAAAATATAGGAAAACTATCTTTGTGATCTTGGGTTAGGCAAAGACTTCTTACACATACCAAAAACACAATCCACAGCAGAAAAACTGATCAACTGAATTTCATTAAAATTTAAATATTTGTCTCTTCAAAGGACACTTAAGAAAATCAAAAGAAAAGCCGTGGACTGGCAGAAAATATCCGCACATATCATGTATATGATAAAGGACCTCTAGCCAGCACACATAAATAACTCTTACAACTCAATATTAAGGAAAAAACAACGCAACTTGTCATTCCTCTGGAGCTTCAATGCCCCGTTTCTCTTGATCTCCCCTTTTCAGTTCAAGATCACTTGTTACCCTTGACAGACAAGTCAGAAGCCAAACTGGTCCAATGTGCTGCTTTTTCATCCCGCATCGAGATTCCCACAAGCATCCCCAACAAGAACCTACCCCAAGCACCTCGTTTTGCTCTTCTGACTGTTGGCTCCAAGAGAAGCTGCCGCAGGTCGCCCTCTGCTGCCATCTTTTCAAACCTGAGTCAAGGCAGACGCCACCTGTGCAAACACCCTAGTGTGTGCGGACCTCCGCTCCTCCTCGCTCATCCCTGTACCTGCTCCAGTTAATGCTTCCTTTCCCTCTGGCCCACCGACTCCAGCCAGCCCGCAAGGTCCCAGAGCTTTTGCAGCCGACTGTCCTAACATCAGAACTTCCGGGGCCAACCGTCCGAGTGCGGATCCCATTGTACCTCCCCCTACCAGCTGTGGGGTCTGGAGCCTGTCCCTTGACCTGTCTGAGCCTCCCTCTGCTCCCTGATATGTGGGGACAACCCCGACCCGCCGGGGAGGTGTGGCTCCCACGGGCCGCCACAACCCCGCCGTTTCCGCGCCTCCATCAAGGCAGGCAGCGCCCCTGTCGCCTCCCCCTCCTGTGCCTGTGGCCGCTCGAGGGGCGCCCTCCCGGAGTCTCACCCTCCAGCGTGGCAGCTTCTCAAGAGGCCGAGGGCACGGGGAGGAGCAGCGGCGGCAGCGGGCGGAACGCGCGGAGGGAGGGGCCGCCCGCTCCTTCCGCTCCAGCTTCAGGAGGGATGGCAGCGGCTCGACCCGGCGGCGCGGACGCGAGCTGGCGCGGGGCTCGGCCCGGAGCTGGGCAGCACGAAGGGGGGGCGCCCTGCGCCCCGAAAAGCTGCAGCCCCCCACGAGGATGCGGTCGGCGCCGGCCGCGCGATCGCCAACCTACAGGCCCACAGCCGCGCCCCCGGCCTCCGCCGCCTCCTGCCGACTCGGTGAGCACACGGCCGCCGTTCAGAGCCCTCGCCGTGCCCCCGGGCAGCCCAGCCGGCGCCCCAGCCGGGCCCTCGCCGCCTGCGCCATCGCCGCTTCACCCTTCCAGGCCACCCAGCGAGGCCAACTTGTGTGACCCTTGACCCCACGCCCTGGCGAATGCGCCCGCCTCCAGGTTTCCTATTGGCTGAAGGCAGAGGTGCTGAGGGCCCCCAGTGGCGCATCCAGGGGGGGTGGCTGGGCTGGGCGGAGCCGGGGACCTGCGATCCTCAGGGTGGTGGATGGGGCCCAGGTCCTGGCCCTGCCACCTGGTGCGCGACCTTCCTCTGAGCTCCAGCTCCGCCTGAGCGCCGTCCCCTTCCCGCGCAGCACACGTTTCCCGAGCATCTGCCCGGCTCCTCAGGGCGCAGGGCGCTTTCCTGTCGCCAGGTCCTTTGCTTCTTGGCATCAGCCTGGGAAATGCTGGAGGGGTGGCGCCCTCCGCTCATCTCCAGGTAAGACCTTCCCCTGCCCTGTGTAGTCCCTTTGCCACTGTCCGTTGTCATCTCTTCCCTGGCCTTGTCGTGGGCGTTCCCCACCCTCATCAGCTACTAGGCAACTCAGTCCCTGCTCCAGCCACAGTGAGCTAGAGGGTAGCTCTTCCTATTGGCATTCGCTGCCAAAACCCCTGCAGGCATTCCCCGCTGTCTTCCACAGTGCATCCTCCTCCCTGGCTCACCTCGCTCCTCAGCGCTTCATCCACTTGAGCAGAGGGCTCCACTTGTGCCTTCTGATCCCACCGCTGTTTCAGGCCTCCCTACTTTGCACGCACTGCCTCCAATGCCCTTCAGATGTCTGGCAAACTCCTAGTCATCTTCTAAGATCCAGCTCAAGCACCTCCTTTGAACTTCTGTGAAAGCAAGTACTTCAGTTCCTTCAGGTTGTCCTCACCAATGTTGTCCTCCTACAGGTTGGCAGGTGGCCAGGAACAAGGGGTGTCCTCCTGAATGAATGACCAGGAGTCTGGGGCCCTTGTTTCTAGTCCTGCTTCAGCTACTGACTAGTTGTCTCCCTTTTCTGGATCTCTTGTCTGAAATGAGGGGACGGGTTAAAAGAAAAGTCAATACATGAAATGATATTTTTAAAATGAATGAGGTGTTTTGACTTTATGGCTTGTAGGATGTCTTGCAGCCGGTTATGATCCCTGGTGGGCATGCCCAAATACTAGCCCCAAATGCTGAGGGCCAACGCCCTCTGTCTTCCCTCCCTTGCTTCCTTCTCTCTCTTTCTCTTGATATTGCTTGATCCCTAGAAGTAATCCAGTTTTAATCTACTCCCAACACCAGTTCAGATTACCTTGTTGTCCTGGAATGTGCCTTGTATCCAGTCTGAAATGTGTTTTTACTGTTTCCTGGTGAAATGTGGTGGATGTTTTACTGTTCTGTGGGGCTGTTTTGCAGAGAGTGATCAGGGAAAACTGACTGATAAGATATGGTATCCAGGAGACTGCTCCTCGAAGGCCTCCACCTGCAGCAAACGTAATTAACCAAAGCTATGAAGTCAGTAGTCTGCTGGGCTATGAGATCTATCCTCTGTTTGCACTGAGGTCGTGCTTCCCTTGGACTGCTCTGAATCAGTGAGTGAGGCAGGGATAGACACTCAGGCAGACCAGTTCCTGGGAGGCATGGACTCCTCTGCTGATCTGCTTGTGCTCAAGGACTCCCCAGTGGCATTCCTAAGCCTTCCTTAGACTATACAGCAGTGTAGGACACTTGGACCCATCCTTCCCTCTATCTCCCCCTCATTTAGAGTCAGACTTGCATCATGGCCTGATGGCTCTCCCACTTTGCCAGGCTCCCCCACCCCATTTTCTGTTACAGAAGCATTTCCCCTCATAAAATCCTTGCCCGTTTAATCCTGTCTTGGTGTCCACCTCTCAGAGGACATTTGAGCCAAGCCATGATAAATGAAGAGTGAGCCATTTAGACATCCTGGGTAGAGGTTCTAGGCAGAGGCTACCTCAAGTACAGAGGCCCAGAGGTGAGAGACTTCTTGGGGGTGTGTGCTGCAAACCAGCCCAAATAACACCAGATACACCAAAATAGTCCTGCCCAACTTGAGGTTGCTTTTGGTAGAGAGGAGAGCCAGCAAAACTTTGCCTTGGTAATGGTTAGCTAAGGCCCACAACCTCATTACCAGGTTATAATGCAAGCGAGTCTCACGTGAAATGTTGTCACACAAGCAGACATTTACTTAAAAATATTCCTTAGGAATCAGGGAATGAAAGAACTCGTAAATCCTATTCTGTAAGCTCAGCAAAGTCTCAGCTCTCTGTCCTTTTAGATGAACCTACCAGCCACATGCTTGCAAGATTTTCTTTAGGCAAATAGCACATTCCAGAAACAGAATTTTTGTTTCCTTTTTCACAGCAGTTGGCATTAGGCTGGATAGAGCTGCTTGGAGATCAAACCTCAGGCAGACCTGTTCCTGTGAGGCATGGACCTGGTTCTGCAACCTCCTCTTTTCACTCAAAACTACATTGGAGATATTTTTGTAACAATTTGCTTGGACCTATGCCATTCTTTTTCACTGTTACATGTTAGTATGAGTAAACGACATCTCCTTTGACTGTTCTTCTTTTGGTGCACATTTGGGTTGTTTCCAGTTTTTGCTATTACAGTATTAAAACTCTTGTTTTAATTCTCACGTCAACAAATGTCCTTTTTCTAATCTATGGAATGCTACGTTTGTCACCTTTTGTGCTTCTCCTTGGTACTTTAGCTCTTTAGAATGGCCCTCAAACGTAGTACTGAAGTGTTGTGTAGTGTTCCTAAGCACAAGGAGCCTGTCATGGGCCTTTCGTAGAAAATGGTTGTGTTAGATGAGCTTCCTTCAGGCATGAGTTACAGATAGTGCTGTTGGCCGAGAGTTCAACTAATGAATCAACAATCTATATGAAATAAGGTGTCTTTCAAGAGACACACATAAGACAAGGTTGTGCATTGAAAGGTTCCCAAACATGTCACGACCAGAGGCTGCAGAAACCTCACCTTGTCCTTCCCCTGGGAGCACTGGTTCATTCTTGCTCATGCAGTGTCAGCGAAGAATTGACAGAACATAACTCTTCCAAATAAGGAGGGTCAATGGTAACATAATGGAGATATTTTCAAACCTCTCTTTTAAAAACCATATCTACAAAGCAGGTAGCTTCTCAACTAACTGTTGAACTGTTGTCTTTACTTTGAAAGGACAGAGTTTTTAACAGTATCCACTAGGACGCATATCTTTGATGGCCACTTATAACAAAAACCTCAGCAAATTTGGGACGATTGTCTTTTTGCAAAAGACAATGTGTACAAAATACATATATTAACGTCAAGACTGTACTTACCTCTGGGGAGGAAAGAGAGAGGAAGGAGAATGATGTCTTCCACTGTGTAATATTTCTTAAAAAACGACATCAATAAGGTGTGCTCTGTTAAATCTCAGCAAAGAGTAATGGTTTCTGTTATCCTATTCTCCTTCTAAGTATATTTAAAATAAATATGTAACTGGAACTGAGATGAAATAACACTAATGTAATAGATCCTATTTGCTGGAGTGCTCCCACCATCTGATGGACAGCTCATGATGGGTTGGTGATGTCACTGACCCCATCTAAAGGTCAGGACACGTTGTTTACCAGCTGTGGTGCTAGAGAAGGCTCGGTCACCAGCAGCAGAGCCAGAGTTACCTCAACCTACAAAGTTAGAGCCACATAGCACCAGATCCTGCTCCAGCTGTGGACTAGTGAGAGCTCTGGTGCCAGCTCTAGAGCTCAGTTGCGGCCAGCTCCAGAACTAGAGCTCCTCCAGCTCCCACACTTGACCAGCTCCAGAGCAGCAGCCATTTCCATCACTAGCTGCCGCACCAAATCTGTCAACAATGCAGAGCTAGAGTCAGTCTCAGGACCGGAGCCAATTCTAGAAGCAGGTCAGGCACCATCGCCTGAGACAGTCCGAGCTCCAGCCCCAGATCAAGTCCAGCTCCTGGGCCAGTGGCACAGCCAGAGCTGGTAGTATCTCTAGCATCAGCCACAGCAGTGGCTCCAGCGCTAGAGCAGCTGCAGCACCACCCTCATCCTCAGCAACTAAGGCCCAGCCGGCTCCAGCTCCACCCTAGAGCTGTCCTTCACCTTGCCTGTGAGGGCAGGATGTCTTTTCCCTTTTCTATGTTTTATGATTTTTTATGTTTTATGTGTTCAAATTTAGATTCAATAAAGTTTAATGTTTTCATCACTTAAAGTTGTACAATTCAGGGCCGGCCATTAACTACATCTTCTATGCTGTGTACCGTCACCATTATCTAGTTCCAGATCATTGCTTCACCCCACCAGAACCCCTGTACCCATGAAGCAGCCATGCCCCCATATCCACTTCCCCACACCCTGACAAGCACTGATCTGCTTCCTGTCTCTGTGCATTTCCCTGTCCCTGGTATGGCTGTCCTGAGCACAGCCAACCCTCCTTTGGCCCCACCCCCCCATGCTGAATACCCCTGAGGATGCCAATGTGTTCAATGCAATGAACCCGAAGCCTAGTATGACTTTCACCTGAAGAAGCCCACCGTCACCAAGGGGGTGAGGTCAGGCATGGAGCCAGCTCAACCCAGCCTCACATGAAGAGGAGGGACTCGATATTGCCAAGGGCACCTTCTCCTCACTCCCTAGTGCTGTTCAGCCACAGGGCTTGGGTGGACGTGGGTAAGGTGCCCACACCAAGCTCCCTCCAAATCTAGGATCTAACTGCCAGAGGCTCTGATGAGACTGCTCGTTCACGTCCAACCAACCTGTAGTGAGGCCCGACTCCTTGCCTGAGTCACAGCCCTGTGTGATCTGGTCCAGACACCGTGCCCAGAGTGCACCCCTCACCGCACCCCACCCTCCCTAGAGCCTTCCTCCCCAAGGACCCTGCCAAGCCCTTGCCCCCTTCAGAGCTCCTAGCCTGCAGTGCCCCTCCCCCGAGCCCCCATCCAGGATGGACTCACCTCTGTGCTGGGCTCACAGGCCACCTCCTCAGGCTCCTGTGCTAGCAGAGCCTTTAGGGTCAGATTGACCTGGGGTCAAACCCATAGCTGGGTCACCTCACAGCCCTGTGACAGACAAGGTAATGCGGTGTCTTCTCGGAGACTCAGTTTCCTCCATGAAAATTGGGGTCAGTGACTCTGACCTCAAGAGGGTGTGTTGGGATTCAAGCAGGGAGAAGAAGGTGCCCAAAGTGCTTGGACTCAGGAGGTCGCCTGGCTGGGGGAGCCCCAATGCACGACAAGGCCTCGATGGTCAATGCTGGGCTCAAAGCTGGTAAAAAGCAAGGATATCTAGTCCCCTGTTCACGTCTGAACTTGGTCACTTAGAGCAGAGTGACTTTGAATGCTGGGACCACTGGTCATCTGTAAAATGGGGTGCAATCACTCAGCAACCAGGGGGCTCCCTAATAACAGTAAGGCAGTGCAGAACATGGCAGAGCACTGGTCGACTTGTCTGGGGACCAGGGACAAGGCCATCCGTGTCGGAGCCTCGGGGTCCTCCTTTGGAAGTGAGGTGGAGTCATTGGCCTGGCTGGGGTGAGGAGGCCTTGTGAGTCAACGGGACACGCCAGGGCCAGTGTAAGGAAAGCAGGGAGCAAGAGAGGCTTCTGAGGTCCCTCACGTCCCTCCTGGAGCCCACAGGTCCTGCTCCTTTGCACCCTCGGCCCTGGTGGAACAACTACCTTGAGGACCCCAAACAAAGAAATGTGTGTGTTTTGCGTTCTGCTTTCCTGCGTGGGGCTGCAAGGCTAGGGCTGACCACCAGTGGTGTCCTGTGTCCATTCGTGCTCAATGGAGCAAGTGGAGCAGGGAAGGGACGCCCAGGGCTCGTTCTGGGTGTTCCCCTGTCTAAAGCAACAGGCACCTTTCATTACTGGCATCCACGTCCACAATGGGAGCCGATCAGAGGCGGGAGGGGACTCTGAGATCCTCTCATGATTCTGTCAGCTACTGTGGCCCCAGCACTCACCCTGAGCACGGCCCGTGTTTGTCCTGAGGGCAGTGCTGAAAGCACCCATATGGTCCCTGTCCTCCAGGAGCTCACAGCCTGGAGGTAGAAGGGACAAAATCATGAACAAATCCATGCAAAAAAGAAGAGCAGGTGCTACAGGGCAATGAAGCAGGGTGCTGGAGGAGGGAGGGCCTGGAGCCCCTAGGTGGGTGTAAAGGGCCCCCCTGGGAACAATTGTACCCTGAGCAGAAGGACAAGAGGAACCAGCCCTGCATCTGTCTGCAAACAGCATGCTGGGGGGAAGCTCAAAGGCACAGAGACTTGGAGGCAGAAGAGAATTTGACGAGAGAGGAGGTGAGAAAAGAGCCAGTGTGGCTAGAGTGAGCTGGGGAGGAGAGAAGTGAGGGAGAGAGGATGGTAGGGCCAGACCCAGGCTTGGAAGGATGTACTAGTTGTCTACGCTGGGTGACAGCATTAGCCTCACTTAGCACTTAGGAGACCTGTCATTGAGCATCTGACAGTGTCTGTACCAGGGTCCAGGCTCAGGTCAGCTGGGAGGCTCCCCGTCAAGGTCTAGCAGGAGGCTGGGGCTGTGTTCTCAACTGAAGCTCGATAGAGGCAGGAGCCATCTCGGAGATCATTCACGAGTATCGGGGCAGTGGTAGGATTCAGTTTGGATGGGGGGTTTCAGGCCTTTTCTGTCTGTGGCCCTGGACCCTCTGCCAGTTCTTTGCATTAGGGGGTGCCATAGGGAAGAAAGCTCATAATATCTGATCTGGCTTCTCCTGAATAGTGGATCAGAGAGACAGAAAGAGAGAGAGAAAGAGAGACAGAGACACACAGAGATAGAAAGATGGGTAGGAGAGACAAAGAGAGGAGACTCAGACAGAGACAGGGAGACAGAGAGGAGAGACAAAGAGAAAGAGAGACAGGGAGAGAGCAAGAGAGATAGAGATAGCCAGAGACACAGAGACAGGGAGACAGAGACAGAGAGAGAGACAGAGACAGAGAGATAGAATGAACACAGGAGAGACAGAACCAGGCAGAAGTCACAGACTTTTCATTAAGCCGACCGTGGAAGTGACATCCCATCACTCGGCCCTATTCTATTGGTTAGAAGCCAGCCGCAAAGTCCATTCTCATTGAGGAGCGGGGATTACATAGGATGTGTGCCTAGAAAGTGGGAACCCTGGGAGCCATTGTGGGGGCTACCCACCACATAGGCTGAGATGACAGCCACTCAGGCACTTGGACCTGAGTCTAAATATAATAGGAGGCCCTGGAGGGTTGCGAGCCCGAAGGAGATGATGTCTGAACGTCATTTCATTTCAACCCTCCGTAGGGACACTGGGAAACAGGCAAGAGGGAAAGTGCCTCTCCCAGACGCCCAGCAGACCCAAGCCTCTTTGCATTGTATTCTCTGCTACAGCCAGCCCTTTCTGTAATCCTGGCACTGCCAAGTCTGTGCAGGAGCTACGTGTGGGAGCAGCCCACGGGATTCACAGATTCTGAAGGGATCTCTAGGTCTATACACCTGATGACATCCTTAGGAAGTAGATGCTAGAATGACCCCCACTACACAGAGAGGGACATGAACAGAGGAGAGACCCTGAGAGGGGAGGCAGTGAGAGACGCAGGGTTGTCCAGGGTGACATCACTGGCAAGAAGCAGGAGCGGGACTGAATTCAACTCTGTGTCCTCAAAGCTGGGGCCCTGGTTGCGTCCAGACCTCCCCAGAGGCTGTGGGGTGGACTGTGTTGGTGTGACTGTGTCTGGACAGGGTATGGAGATGGAGAGTGAGCAGTCAGCAACCCGGGGGGCCCTTAGGAAGGTCTTGTGTGAGGAGGAAGCTTAGGTAAGGGGATCCCAGGAAGTGACCTCACAGAGCCCAACAGAACTTGGAAACCCTGGTAACTAGGCACCCACATCCTAAACTCAGCCCCCAAGCGAGCTCACTTGTCTAGCACTTGTCTAGAAGGAGCAACATGTTTAGTTGCTGCTTCCCAATGACCAGGGGCCGGAGCCCCAGGAAAGCCCCCAAACACCCATGCAGATGCTGGTGCCCCTCTCACGGCCGACAGCTCTTGCCGTTTACCCGGAGGGACGGAAAGGTAACACCGGGAGGCCCAGGGAAGGCCATTCCAAACCAGGCTACCACTATGGTCCCATCTGGGCAGCCCTACATCACCTCCCCATGTGTACCTGGAAGGGCGGGTTCATGTGGGTAGACCACCGTGAGCAGGAGCAGTCGGTGAGGTGTTAGAAGCCTGGGGGTGTCGGTCAGATTCAAAGCCCAGGTCAAGGCCGGCTGGGTGGGATGTGGAGTGAGGGGATGGCACCCTTCTGCCTGAGGTTTATCCCAAGCCCCAGAGGTGTAGGTCTTTCCTCAGGGGTGGAATACTGTGCAGACACAGGTGTGTGCCTGATCTGGCAGAATTATGTCCAGAGGGCAGAAGCAGCAGCAAGGACAGCTGGGCAGGGCTCTGATGCCTCTGGGACAGAGCCAGTCACTGTCTTTGCAGAGCTCCAGACAGGAGACAGCGTGGAACTGGTGGAAGGGGATATTCCATCCATCTCCCCGATCGAGCGCCGGTGTCCCACAGGACTGAATCAGCAGCTACCGGGAGAGGGTCTGCAGTGACAGTGATAAAACCTTCAGAGCCACCAGATGACCCAGCTTCAATCCCGGGAGAAAAATTATATCCACCATGTCCTGCAGCAGACCAGGAGGCAGCTGAGGCCCCAGCGTCCATGCAGGGAGCGCCATCCCCTGCACAGGCTCCTGCAGGACACCAGGAGTCACCTGAGGCCTCAGCCTCTGTGCAGGGAGAGCCATCCCCCGCACAGTCTCCTGTAGGATACAGGGAGGCAGCTGAGGCACCAGGCTCTGTGCAGGGAGAGCCATCCCCTGCACAGGCTCCTGCAGGATAACAGGAGGCAGCTGATGCCCCAATCTCCGTGCAGGGAGAGTCATCCCCTGCATAGTCTCCTGCAGGAGACCAGGAGGCAGCTGAGGCCCCAGCCTCTGTGCAGGGAGAGCCATCCCTTGCACAGGCTCCTGCAGGACACCAGGAATCACCTGAGGCCTCAGCCTCTGTGCAGGGAGAGCCATCCCGTGCACAGTCTCCTGTAGGATACAGGGAGGCAGCTGAGGCACCAGGCTCTGTGCAGGGAGAGCCATCCCCTGCACAGGCTCCTGCAGGAAAACAGGAGACAGCTGAGGCCCCAATCTCCGTGCAGGGAGAGCCATCCCCTGCACAGTCTCCTGCAGGAGACCAGGAGGCAGCTGAAGCCCCAGCCTCTATGCAGGGAGAGCCATCCCCTGAACAGGCTCCTGCAGGAGAAGAGGAGGCAGCTGAGGGCACAGCCTCTGTGCATGGGGAGCCATGCCCTGCACAGGTTCCTGCAGGAGAACGAGAGGCAGCTGAGGCCCCATACTCCGTGCAGGGAGAGCCATCCTCTGCAGAGGCCCCTGCAGGACACCAGGAGGCAGCTGAGGCCTCAGCCTCTGTGCAGGGAGAACCATCCCCTGCACAGGCTCCAGCAGATCAGGAGGCAGCTGAGGGCCCAGCCTCCGTGCAGGGAGAGCCGTCCCCTGCACAGGCACCTGCAGGAAACATTGATGCAGCTGAGGCCCCAGACTCTGTGCAGGGAGAGCCATCCATTGCACAGGCTCCTGCAGGACACTGGGAGGCAGCTGAGGCCACAGCCTCCGTGCAGGGAGAGCCATCCCCTGCACAGGCGCCTGCAGGATACAGGGAGGCAGCTGAGGCCAATCTCTGCGCCCTGGGAGAGCTGGCTCGGGAACCTCCCTCATTAGCACCTCCAGTCCCACCTGTTCCACCTGCTCCCTTACCACAAATTTCCTTCCCTACCCTGTTTATTGTATTTGTTTCCTTCCTGGTTCCTTTCATTGCTTTGTTTTTATTGTTTATATCTTGAATATTTAAAATAAATTTAACTTTCATCTTTTAACAATTTATTGTTTTTCATTTTAAATTGTACACCTCATGAGCATCAAGTACATTCACAATGCTGTGCATCCATCACCGTTGTCTGGGTTCAGAATATTTCATTCTCCCAAAGGAAACCCTGTTCTAAAAGCACTCACTCCTCATTTCTCCCTCAGGCCCTGGCAACCCCTAATCTGTTATCTGTCACGGTTTTTTTTATTTTTAATCTGTTCTGGATGTTTCCTATAAGTGAAATCATGCCGTAGGTGGACATTTGTATCTGCCCACTCATTTTCACAAGGCCTGATAGGTTTTCCTTTTCTGTTTTTATTTGAAATAGAATTTCTCTAATTTAATAGGAAAATCCCAGATGAGTCTAGATGTCATGTATCCAAGAAAGCCCTTTTGCTACATATGTGCATAATCTTGGGGTACAGACTGTTGTTCTAAGTGGAACACCAGAGCCAGAAGCCACACACGAAATGCGTTGCTCTTCGTGCGGCAGAAACAAAAACAAGAAAAGAGTTGAAAGCTGGAAAGACAAACCATAAACCGGAATGTATTCCTCATAACACAAGGCCAGGGAAAGGTTACGCATCCTTGTGGTCTACAAAAACGGTCGAAAGTCAGAGTTTTAAAAAGAGATAAAGAGCAAACACATTCAACACCAACGAGAGGCGCTACACAGAGGCAGCATGTGTCAGAGATGCGCGAGCTCCCTGAGGAGGAGACGCGCACATGGAGACACTGTGGAGAGGGCACTGGGCCCCATCAGATGGGCAAGGTTCCAGTGTGGTGATGACAAGCCCTGGTGACAATGTGAGGAAGCAGAGGCCCCAGTAGACCCCAAGTGACACGTATGAATGGACACTCCTCTCTGGAGACCAGCCTGCAGGACCCATCGTTGTCCCCAGGGGCACGCCTGTGCTGGCGGTGCTGATCCCAAGACTTCATCCCACAGAAATTCCTGCCCAACTTTTCAAAGATGTATTTTCCAGACTATTCATCACAGCACTGGTTGCAATAGCAAGCAATTGGAAGGAACACTACTGTCCATGGCGAGACGATGGGATCCATCCGTCCCATCTGTAAGACCACGTATATGTGATATCAGCCGGGAGACATGCATCTATGAAAATGAATCTGTGTGTGAGAGAGAGACAGAGACAGACAGACAGAAAGAGAGAGACAGAGCCAGAGAGATATGCACCAAATCGTCCATGGGGTTCACCACTGGGGATGGGAATTGCCACTCGCTTCTCTTCTCCTTTAGGGGCCTGCGTGATGTTTCAACTTGATAGAATATGCCTCTATTCCTCTTATAATTCTAACAAGATTAAAATCACATGGTTAATGTTATCCATTTATCACTCATCTTTGGACTGACGTACATTATTTAGTTTTTCTTTGTAAAGGTTTTTATTACAAAGACAATGAACGTTTATTATAGTAAAAGAATGAATTCTAAGGGAATTAAGAATTAAGTGGAAACTGAGGAGTGCCCTTAATAGGCAGTGTTTACCGTTTCAGTCCTTTGTCTTTGTATGCACGTGTGTGTGCACGTGTGTGCATGTGCCCATTCAGCTATGTGCATCTGTATGCACATGGGTATGTCTATGTGCAAATGTGTGTGAGTGTGCACTTGCGGCTATCGTGTGGGAAGGACTGCAGGGAGTGTGCTCTTCTGGAACCTGATTTCCCCAGGGCTGGACCCTGGCCAGTGAATCCTCTTCCTCCTCTGCGTCGGCCTCAGAATTTCCTAAGAGCCTCTGCTGGGCAACACGGATCATTTCTGATTTTTCACTCCCGTCAGCGTGCTGAAAGGGACACCTGCATCCATAAATCTCTACTTCTTTAGGACCGATCACTAGAGGTGGAGATTCTGGCTCATAATGTAAACATGATGTTAAGGTTTGGTCACAGTCTCTGACACCCAAGGTCTCCTTCTACGCTGTGATCTTGTTTGGGAACAGGGAGTCCAGAGACCCTGAAGCAGAGACCTGAGGGAGGGAGGGAGAAGGAGGAGCAGCTAGGATGCAGGGGATGAAGGTTCCTGGGGTGACCTGCCCAGCTGGAAGGCCCCGCTCCTGTTGCTTCTGTCCCTACCACTCCCCTCACCCCTGGCCCCGCCCCTACCACACCTGACTTCGCTTTGGCCTTCCCCATGCCCCTCCTGCTCCCTAACACACCTGAGCTGAGCAGCCTGGCCTGCTATCCAGGACTGATGATGATGAGGGTCTGGACACTCCTGCCTGCTCCCTCTCCCTCCAAGCAGAGAGCCCCATCCTCAGTAGGGAAAGCACATCTAGGGCAGTGCAGTGAGTCACAGGGACCTCCTTGAACATGCCCCCTCCAGGGGGAGTTCTCAGTTGCAACAGCAGGACCCACTTGAGCTTGTGTGAGCAGAAGTGACTTTGACAAGACACAGTGGAGGTGTCATAGAAGGTGCCAGAAGGTCAGAGCATGGGGCTGGAGGCTTTGGAGAAGGTCATTGTGCCCAAAGCACACCTCAGGGTCTTCCAGGAGTGATGGCTGCCTCAGGCACTGTGCCAGCCCCAGCCCACATATCCAGCACATTCAGCCTCTGCGATGGAGGGGCCCTGCTCAGTGGGGATGAGCGAGAGAGCCCTGGTGACCTCGGAGAGGCACTGCCATTGGAGCCTCGGTTTCCTCAACTGTGAAGTGAGGTGGCAGCCGACCTTTCATGGTGGTGTCAGACAAGTTCGCTGAGGCTGCACCTGGAGTGCCCTGCACCTTCTCAGATCTCAACAGCTACTAGCTCTACTGAAGAGGAATCACGGGAGGAGAGATGGGGCTGGGTCCGGGATCCCCACCTGGCTGGCTGACTGCCGTGGGACGAGATGGGGTGGAGAAAGGCATTCCAGAGGAACAGCGGAGTCAGAGCGAGTAGGGCATGCCTGGGGGGAGATCAGAGTGGGCAGAGGTGAAGGGCCCCAAGGGGCTCTCAGTGGGGTGACATCAGCAGGAACAGCTCACGGTGATGAGCACTTACTGGGGCCTCTGTTCTCCTCTTGAGCTATCTCCTTGAATCCTCCCCACAACTCCTTGGGGGAGGAGCAATTATTGTCTTCATTTCACTGATGAGGAAACTGAGGCTCAAAGAGACTTGCCCCCTCTGTGCCCTGCAGAGTGGCAGAGCCGGGATTTGAACCCAGTGCCTCTTAGACCCCATGGGGCCTGCCTGAGAAGGGCTCCCCCATGCTGAGGGAGGGAATTCTTTTCCCTAAAGTTCTGACAACTTTTGGTCCTGATGCCCAGAGAGACCTCACTCTGTGGGGGGATAGGCTGGTCCTTGGTACTGGGAGAGCCCACAGCGCCCACGGCTGGCCATTCCCCGGCCACCATACCCAGCCCCAGGCAGACGGAGTGACCCTGTCCCTTTAGTTCAGTGATGGCTGGAGGCCAGAAGGGTGCAGGCCCCAGGGAGGCCAGGACCCCTGGGCCCGAGGAGGCCGCAGTGCAGGACAGTGGTTTGGAATGATCCAAAGTCAGAGAAACAGGGGTCCTAGTGCCTGCTCAGCCTCTTTCTAGCTGGTGATGCAGGTGAGGCTCTCAGCCTCAGTTTCCCCATCTGTACAATGAGGAAATGACTTGGCCTCCTGATGGGTTGTTGGGAGACTTCCCTGAGGAATGGCTTGAGTATCTCTAGCCTGGTGCCTGGAGCGTGTTAAGAGCCCCCTGCCAGGCTGTCACAGTGGTCCTCCAGGGCGCAGGGTCTGGGAAGTCCCTCCTCAGGTTCCCTTCCTGCTGCCCTGCTCCCGGGAACATTCAGCATTGTTTGAGGTGGAGCTGAAGAAGAACCAGGACCACACTGTGTTGCAGGTGACGGAGGCTCAGTGCTGGAAGGAGAGCTGGACATGCTCCATGCCACCGTCTAGGGCTTGTGCTGTGACACCCTGTGAGCCCGACACAGATAAAGCCTCCTCCTGTGTGGATCCAGCTGCTGTGGTTTATTCACTTATTGCTTCATTCACCCAGTCATTCCTTCACTCATTCCCTCACTCACTCACTCCTGCACTCATGTACTCATTCATGCATTCGTTCATTGTTTCACTCACTCATTCACCCAATAAGCTCTGGTCCCTGCCATGGGCCGAGCACTGTAACTTCACCAGTATGACCCGACATGGTCCCTGCCCACCTGGAGCTCACATCCACTGTATGACCTGAAAGAGGGCTGTCCCTCGGGATAGTAGTGGTGATGAGCACCAGGAATCCACTTCTGAAAGTAGAGGCCACCCATGCAAAGAAAAGAACGGAGAAAACCCATGCTTGACACTTCATCGACAAAAAAAATAATTAAAAGTTAAGAAAAATAAAGATATCCTATATTTAACAAAATGTGGGTTCTAATCACAAGTGTGCACTCATTCCTACAAGCAAAGAGAAGTAATCCAGAGTGGACTGGGTATTTGTAACACATTTTTACGGCCAATAATAGCATTTCAGTAACATGTTCCAGGGCCTCACGATTTTCCTAAGGCCTCTGTGATCCTCTAACACTTAAATCTTTCTCCTTGGAAGCCTCTGTCCTGTCACCCTCCTTGTTAATGGCTCTTCCACTGCTCGGGGGCCTACCCTGCACGGCCACACTCGTCAGTGACTCTCCACGTCGTTGGGACAGGCTGCCCGCGTTCCTCCCTCAGCTTCACGAGCTCCTGTTGCTTTGGCAAGGTTGGTGTTTTACTGGGTGATCACCTGGCATCCTTCTTTGCAGCGGTTTGCATCTTCCCATGCTGTGTCTCCTCCGAAGACTCCGGGAGGCAGGCCTTTTGTCCCCATCTTACAGGTGAGGAAGCTCAAGTCCAGAAGGCTGGACGACCTGCTCCAAGTCACAGCCAGCGTGGAGCCTCGGCAGGGTTTGGGCCCCCAAAGCAGACAAGGTTGTAGGGCAAGTGGTTTGTTTGCAGGTGATGGAGGAGGCCCGAGGGAGACCATGGGGGAAGGGAGCCTGGCGGAGGAGAGCCAGTGCGGGGCCTGACGAGGGAGCACTGAGGTGAGCATCCATCCTAGTCCTGTTGGGAGATGAGATCCCACCCGGACTGGCTCTGTCCCCGTGAGTGGAGGGTTTACCCCGGGTCATGAAGGCTTCTGTGCTACAGGCTGGCACAGGCTTGCAGGAGAGGAAGCTCCCGGTGCAGAAGAGAGCCCTCAGGCAGAGTGGATGCAGGTGCTCCAGGGGGACACTGTGGGCCTGCTGGGGACTGGCTCCCAGGGACTGCAGGGACTCAAGTGGGCTGAGGGAACTGAAGGGCAGCAGCAGCAATGTCTGCAGCGGGGGTCGGCACACATGTCCCACACTTATGCCCCCAGAAAGGCTGCTCTGCATGGCATTTCTCCTCCCAGATGCGTAGTTGGCCCAAACCGCCCCTCCACTCCACACTCCCAATTCCTTTCCACTCGTCTCAGGTTACTAGAAATTCAGAATATTTTAGTTGCTGTTGGAGCCCAGAGACTTTTGTTTGTCCTGCCCATGTTCTAACATTGCTGGCTTTTTAAAGACCTCAGGGCTTTGACTCCAAAACAGCAAGATGATGATGATCCCAGAGAGCTTTCTGGAAGCAAGACTTTATGCTTTGCAATACTGCCATCCCACCAGCTCTTCTCAAAATCCCTCCGGGACACAGACTCACAATCTTGGGTCCTCAGATTGCTGAAAGGATGAGCCTTTAGAAAGTGATCGGGGTGGGGCGGCAGGACACACCAAATGGTTGAGTGAGGAATTCAGCCAATCCTCTTCCCGGAAAGCCATGATCACACTGGACGCGCTGTCAGAAAACAACCTCTGGGAAGAGACCAAAGACATACAACCAACTGAGGAGCATTTGAAGCTGAGGGAAGAACAGTGAGAGTCGTGGTGTTTTTGCCCGGGGCAGGTCCTGTCCCCACCCCCTCAGTGTGACGGCCCTGTGAGCGGCGCAAGCCTGAAGGGAGGTGGCTTCACTGTCAGAGGTTGCCCACTTGATGTCGCCATGGGTGGACAAAGCCTGGCCCCTAAGCATTTCTGGAAACAGTAACCATCTCAGTGGCAAGCTGACGGGAAGGTCAACTTTGCAGCCGCCTGAGGTTGGATCTAGAACAGAGCAGCGAATCAGCCAGGAAGGTGAGACGGACAACCACACAATGAGACAGACACAGCGGCCTTGATGGGCTGCACATGACCCCAGGAGGTCTGAAAGGTTGTGTGCTTGTCCAGGCCTGTGCCCAATCAGGAGAGACCAGGAAGATGGGCATTGTGGGGCTGCTTAGAGACCTTCCACCAGCCTAGGGCCTGCCCCCAGGTGTTGCTGCCTCCCAGGAAGTCCAAGTTGACTGAGGGGACAATGCCCAGCCCTGTCGAAGGTCCCTGTCCACTCTGGGGCTCCCATGGAGAGAGGCCTTCCCACCTGCAAACTTCTCCCCAGGTCTTCTTCAGAGGCTGAAACGAGGTGCTCTCAGAGCAGAGAAGATGGTGAGCAGTGAGGAGAGGCTCCTGAGGAGTCGGCCCTCCTGGGGAAGGAAGCAAATGAGCTGGGAGGGTGGAGTGGTCCCTGCTTGCTCTGGCCTCAGCCTCTTCAGTGTACATCTCCCTCCTGGAGGAGACAGGAGCCCAGGGAACCCGGGAGAGCACACCCGGGTCACGATGAGCAACACTCCCAAGGAGGAGGATCTGAGCTCAACGCAGGATCAGCCCAGGTAGGAAGGGAGCCTTTCGCAACCAGGACACTCGAGTCAAGGTCAGCGTGCCCCTGCAGGGATGATCTCCCTGCCTGTTCTACACGTCCCTGTGGACCACTGACAGCTTAGGCACTGGCTTCTGACCAACAGACCCAGCACAAGTGACAGGACGACCCTTCTCAGATTCCATCACCGAGGCTGTCATTCTCTCACACTCGCTCTCTTGTGTTCCCTCTTCCCTCTCCCCTTGTTCCCCTCTCTCAGTCTGTCTAACCCCTGGACCTGGGGACATACATGGACGTCCTGAGCTCCCCTATGCAGAGGCCCACGCAGAAGAAAACCAAGGGAGTGCCCTGGCCAACAGACAGAAAGGAGCCGGGCTCTCAGTGAAGCTGCTCCTGACCGAGCCCACAAGAGTAAGCTTGACAGCACATCTCACCCTGTTCCAGCCTCAGTGGAGGCCACAGCCCCAACCTGGAAGTCGTCATGAGCAGAGGCTCCAGCTCAGTTGTGCAGGATTCCTGGTCCACAGAGATGGAGAGAGAGAGAATATTTGCGGTTTAAAGATGCAGGGTGGGGAGCAGTGTTCTCAGAGAGGAGGAGACACCTCACACCATCTCCCAGTTAATGGGTCTGGCCTGCCCTTCTCCCTCCTCTCCTCTCCAGGCTATCTGCAGCCACAGTGCCCACCTCTCTAACCTCCTCTGGCCAAACTCACTTCTGCCTGGGTGTCTCCACACCAGCAGTGCCTTCTCCCTGGCACGCTGATCACAGGTGAGTGCAGCGCTGGGTCCTCCTGTCATTCTGGTCACAGCAAATGTCACCTCAGTCAGGCCTTTCAGACCCTCCTACCCAGTGAGACCCCAGCCCTCCCTGCAGGACACTCTTTATTTTCATTCCAGTTCATGCTCTTCTCTTTCACGTGTCTCTGATTTTGTGCTTTTGTCCATCTGCCTCCAGACTGAGCTCCTGGTGGGCAGGGACCACTGTGTAGATTTCAGTACCAGCCTTGGGACCACCAGGGCTCCCGGCCCAGGGTGAGGGCTTGGCACATAGCTGCCGAATGAACAAATAGGGGCATCTTGGATCCCTCCTTCCTGGTTTTGCTCCACTCAGTCGGTGAAGAAGAACACTAGTAATAGGAATTGCAAGTGGGTCCTGAGGCAGGCGGAGGGTCAGCATGACTTCTGCATGACTCCTCCTTTCTCCAATTGCTCCAACAAAGCTCAGTGGGCACCACTGACACAGGAGGCTGCCACCTGATGGCCATCACAGGTACTGCAGCCTCTGGCAGGGACAGCACAGCACCAGGCAGGCATGTATTTCTTATGGAGAAATGCCTATCCAAATGCATTGCCCATTTTTCATTGTGCTATTTGTATTTTATTGTTGACAGGGGAGAATGTATTATATATTCTCAATAGTAGACCCTTATCAGATATGTAAAGATCTGTAAACATGTTCTCCCCTTCTGTGAGTCGTCTTTTCACTTTCTTGATCATGTCTTTCAAAGCAGTCAAGTTTTAATTTGATGAAGTTGAATTGATCTGTTTTCCCTTTGGTTGCTTATGTGTTGGGTGCCATAATTACAAACACATTGCCTAATCGAGGGCCATGTTTTCTTCCAATCGAATTGTTGAAGTCTCCTGAAGCCGGCTGAAGGATAAGACTGGCCGGAAAGGACATCAGCAAGCAGTGTGCTCCAAAAGTGGGTGGCAGAAACACTCAGAAGAAGAAAACTTTTCCGTTTCTCTTGTTTTCTCTTTATCTTCTCTCCCTTCCTTTTCCTTTCCTTAGATGGTACAGAGCCTGTCCACCCCCCATGGTGGTTGTTTTTCTCCTCAGAGCCCCAGGACAGAGCTGTATCTCTTAGTTGTAGGTCAACCCATGGGGGTTCTTTGCCTGGAGTCCCACGGCAGTTTATTCACATCTCTTTCACTCAAATGATTTCAGTAGTGTAATTTATCTGTTTAGGCATATCTGTCTTCCTTGCAGACCCCCAACATTTCAAGACCTTTGGGCACATAGTAGATACTTAAGTACTTGAGTGAATCCGTGAAGATCTTTTGTTGAATACGATCTAAATAAATACAATACCTACTCAGCACACGAATGCAGGCACTTGAGAGAGAGTTTGGTGTCTGCGGAAGCAGGCTGTGGACCAGCTTAGGGGCTCAGTGCCAAAGTGACCCAATAGATTTAGACAAAATGAACGAGATAATTAACTTCAATTTTACAATTCATGGAGAACAGGAGCAGGATATCTAGGTGTGCATCAGGACTTGATCATTCTTGTTGCATCTTTGGAAAATCCAGTCCTTTTTCTTTCTATGGAAACGTGACTGGCCAAGAGAGTGAACAGAGGACTGGCTTTTAGAAAGGCAATTTTGTCACAGGAAGTCCTGGAGGAAAATATATGGAAGGAGAGCTGCTAGAAACATGGCAGAGACGTTTTGTGTAGAAACCCTAAAATTTGGGTTTACATGCTGTCTGAAAGAGTTGTAACCCAACTTTTCTCCACTACAGATTTGAGCAGCTTTTAAATATCTAGGTATACAAAAGGATTAGAAAGGAAAATAGATCCAACTGAAAGGAATTTCGGATGGAACAACGAAATGATGCTGAAGTAAGCCAGCGCACTGAAAAGAGTTTCAGAAAGACCTGCAGTCTCTAAAGGCAGTGGGCAATGTATCCACCAGGTTTCAAGTAGAAAGGGAAATGGGAACAATTGTCTGTCATCTCATGTCCAGGAGATGACAAGCAACAGTCTCTCAGAGAAGAAAAAGATTTCTTTCCAACCGGTCGAACCAGCCACCTGGGCCAGGCCCCTTTCAAGTGGACGAGTTCCAGAGGAGAGAGCCCCGGGGCCTGCCGCCAAGTTTCCTGGGGCGTGTGCTGGGCCCCCTCAGAGGACCAAGCAGCCTGGCAGCCTGTGTGCCAGAGCTGAGATCTGGCGGCCTCCCACACCCGGTTCCCTGTCCTGCCCCGTCCTCCCGAGGGAGGCCGATGGTCCTGGCAGTGGCGAGTGGGGTGGGGCTGGCTGTGAAGCTTTCCTGGGATGCCCCGGGAGAGGGCGCCGGGGGATGGGCTGCCCCTGGCCAGGTCTGAGGCACTGACCCAGCTCAGGGCTGTCTGGGGCAGAGAGAGAGGCCCCTCCGCCTCTTCCCTGAAGCTTCTTATGGCTGGCCAAATCCTTCACAAGACAGGTTCGCTGGAGAAAATAATACCCAGCTTAAGAACACGTGTACAGGGGAGAAACCCGCGAAACTGAGTCTCTCAGCACAATGGCAGAGATTCTCCTCCTATCTCCAGCTGCAGACAAAGGAGGATGTTGGGGGTGCGGTTTGGGCATGTGAGACTGGAGAAGACAATTGTCATGGAGAGGGACATGTAGACGATTGGATTGTCTGAACCGGTTCCCCTGCAGTGGGGTCAGGCCCAGGCCCGGAAGGGACAGCACGGAGGTGACCATGAAGGGGCCTCTCTGTGGTGTGGCTGGCCCCGGGGGGGGGCCGCGCCTGGGGATGGGGATGGAGGGGGGGAAGTGGGATGGCCTGTGAGTTGGCAGCAGTGGTGGATGCAGATACTCAGAGGTCAGGGATCTCTCACTCTTTCCCTGCCTGTCTGTCTGTCTCTCACTCTCTCTCTCTCTCTTTCTCTCTCGGGGACCTGAGGACAAGAGGTGGGCGAGCGCTGCCCGCCTCGCCTACCTGCCTTCCTCTCCCCTGGCCCCTTCTTTCTCCGGCTGCTTTGAGTGCCCTGTGGGCTTGGGTTCAACCCCTGAGGCCAAGGGCGCATGCGCCACCCGCCACCGCCGGGGCCTAGGGCGGGCCTCGGGGGTCCTCAGTGAAGGCCCCGCCCGCCCGCCAGGCCAGGCCAGTCCCAGCTGAAGAAGGAACGCCAACGCCCTGCTGGACTTGGCTTCAGCTGTTGTCTCCCTCCCATCCCCCACTTGCAATCAGCTGGCCGGCCGCTTCCCTTCTTTGGAAGTGGTGGTCTGGACCTGGTGACCAAAGGCCGACTGGGGTGCCAGGTCAAGGCTCTGCCTCGGCCAGCTGCTTTTGCCCGGGCCTCATTCCTTCCTGGAAAGGCAAAACCACGGCCTCACCCCACGCCCGCACTTGTCGACTCCAGCCAGGTGGAGGAAAGGCTCTGTGGAATCAGAAGGGCCGAGACAGGCTTATGGCCAAGCAGTGAGTGAGGCCCCAGCAGGCCGCCGGCTTGGGGAGCCGCTGCCACAGGGGCAGGTCCTTCAGGTGACGGGTCCCAGCATCATCTCTGGAGGCGGGAGGGCCTGGCCTTCCTAGTGCCCAGGCCCCGGCTCTGAGGAGAAATCCGCGATGGAGGGCACGCGAGAGGCCCTCGGCCTGAGGGCGCTGGTGCCACGCCGGGGGCGACTGGAAGGCTGGCTCGGCTCGCCTGCTTTGTCCAAAGGAGGCTGGCCAACCAGCCCAACCGGCCACCTGGGCCAGGCCCCTTTCAAGTGGACAAGATCCGGGGCAAAGGGCCCTGGGTCCTGCCGCCAAGTCTCCTGGGGCGTGTGCTGGGCCCCCTCAGAGGACGAAGCAACCCGGCAACCTGTGTGCCAGACCTTAGCTCTGTTGGCCTGCCACACCCGGCTCCCTGCCCTGCCCAGCCCACGCCTGCCTCCATCCACTCCACGGAGGACGATGGTGTTGGCAGTGCGAGCGCAGATAGTCGTTAGAGACTTCACTTGAAGTTGTAGTCCAAGAGCATCACAGAAGAGCACTGAGCTTGGGCTCGGCCATTTATCCGCTTTGTAACCTGGCTGAGTTTTCTAGCCTCTGTACCCAGTCTCTTCATCTAGCAAATGGTGAAAAGAACAACACTGACTATGGCAGGATGTTTTCAGGGTCATGTGAGTTAAGATATGTTCCAGCACAGAGTTTACATTCAGGGTGCAGTCCTTGGCTCAGTAGAAGTGTTCGCTGCTGTTCTTATAATTATCATTATTTCATGTCCTTATCTTCCTCGTGAGTTCCCTGTCAAACCAACCACGATCCACGGTGTCAGCAGTTTGATTCCAGGTCCCTGCTTCAAGGCCTGCAGAGGGAACCTCGTGCTCATAACCTCTTGTTTTGATCCCAGTCTCCGGAGGGATGTCTTGACCTCTATCTTGTCTGCACTGAGGCACGGAATGGGGTCCCACACCCAACCATGCGTCTCCTCCTCTTAAATATCTGATGCTTTGGAAAGACTGTTTCCTGTTCACTCGGTGGACTATACTCCTTGACATGAACAACGCCCGGGAGGGAGGAGGGAGGAAACACTGATCCATGTAGGGCTCTGAGTTGACCATAACACAGAGTACAGTTGATCAAGGGCCTAGGTAGAGTTCCTTAACGCAGAGATCTGCCGAGATGAGGGTGTTCTGATGTGACACCACCTGACAATAAAGCAAACACGTAAAAGCATATGTAGTGGTCAAAGGGAAAGCACACAACTAAAAGAACTGATCCCATGAAATACACTATTCTATTGGTTTATGTATCAAACGAATGATAGGAAATAGCCAGGTGTAGAGATGGTAGAATGGATCAATGTCATAGAGAATTCTTTTAACAGTAGTTCAAGCCTTTTGTTTTACATCATTGATTGGGGTACTATTTTCATCTTTTACTTTCCTAGTGTCTCCATCGTTCTCAACTTTTCCAAGAGCTATATTTACATTATCCTCTAAAATTTTAGGGAAATTTTAAAAAAGTTATGACACGTTTTAAGTTGTTGATGTTGTATATGGGAGGAGCACTAGATTGCAAGTGAATTAGCGATCATTACAGTTGTAGTTTGGTAAAGGATGGTAGTTGGAATTGATACCAGGTTGTTCTTAACCCAGTTTTTACTTCATTATTTGATGTAGATATCCAAATGCCAGAGCCGGTCATTTTTAATGTAATAACTTGTCTCATTTTAGAATATGTGTTCTTGGAGAGGGTGATGCAGGTAAGTAGAAAATAATTTAATGTAGTGACTTGTTTTTCTCCAATGGATCTCTTATAAACCCAACAGCCATATAGCATTCTTTTGTCCGAATGACCTGATGGCACTTTCTTAACTTTTCTTGCTGTGACTCTAGCAGTCTCTGGTCACACCACATTCTCTCTCCTAGTCATGCTTTCAGTTGTAAGAGTGACAGTGTCAATAGTATAGTGAGCAATTGGCACACACTCTACTCTTTTCTAATATATGTATACATATATATATCTCAACTGCAAACTTTGGTAACATAACTGTTAAGGTGTGAACTATCTGCAGTGCCCTTAACGACTGATGGCTACACATGATCGTGTAGTGACATCATGCTTAAAACCCTTCTTTGCAACATGTGGCCACTTTCAATTTTATTGTAAAGGAGAGGGTTCAATGACTTTTTTCTTTTGGAATAAAAAGACTTGCCTTTCCATCTTAGAAAATTGAGAACTGGTTTTTTGCCTTTTTTCTTTTTTTGTCTTCAGCTCCTCGTCCTACTGGTTACTAACTCACAGGTCCAGTTACTTCAGATTTATGGTGCTACCCCCTTTGCCTTTTTCATGGCTCTGACATTAATTTTTCCATAATCCCTTCTGTGAACGAGGTTTCTCTCCACGCTCATCTAGCGAGGAAGGCACCGATCCTCCTTTCTGTGAACTTGGAGACAGAGGCCAAGGTGAAGCCTCGGTGCCCCTCCACACCAGTGAGCTGCAGAAGGGCTGCAGAGTCCTGTGAATCTTTGGCTCCCCTCCTGGCTCCCTCCAGACTTGGCATTGTCTGCACGGAGGAGCCCGGCTCGGTACAATCGAATTGTTGAAGTCTCTAGAAGCCGGCTGAACGAGAAGACTGGCCAGAAAGGACATCAGCAAGCAGTGTGCTCCAAAAGTGGGTGGCAGAAACACTCAGAAGAAGAAAACCTTTCCGTTTCTCTTGTGTTCTCTTTATCTTCTCTCCCTTCCTTTTCCTTTCCTTAGATGGTACAAAGCCTGTCCACCCCCCCCCCCATGGTGGTTGTTTTTCTCCTCAGAGCCCCAGGACAGAGCTGTATCTCTTAGTTGTAGGTCAACCCATGGGGGTTCTTTTCCTGGAGTCCCACGGCAGTTTGTTCATTTCGCTTTCGTTCACATTATTTCTGTCGTGTAATTTATCTGTTTATACATATCTGTCTTCCTTGCAGACCCACAACATTTCAAGACCATTTGGCACCTAGTAGATAGGTAAGGACTTGAGTGAATCAGTGATGATCTTTTGTTGGAAAAGATCTAAATACACTACCTACTCAGCGCCCGAATGCAAGCACTTGAGAGAGAGTTTGGTGTCTGCTGAAGCAGGCTGTGGACCAGTGGATCAGTGCCAATGTGACCCAATAGATTTAGACAAAATGAACGAGATAATTAACTTCAATTTTACAATTCATGGAGAAGAGGAGCAGGCTATCTAGGTGTGAATCAGGACTTGATCATTCTTGTTGCATCTTTGGAAAACCCAGTCCTTTTTCTTTCTATCGATATTTGACTCATCCCAAGCAGCTGCCTTATTGGTATTTATGGGAAAATCAAATTGAAAAGAAAACCCAGAAAAGTATAACGGGTAGCCTTAGGGAATGTCTTAATAAAATAAAAGAACAAATTCGGAGTTAGAACAAAGATTGAATGTCAAATTTACTGGAAATTCCCTGTCTCCTTCCTCCTACACTCCCTATATCAGAGAACTCAGGAAGAATATTTGAGTTTCCCCTCCCAAACTGCCTAAAGAATTTAAAACAAAAGATCTGTTTCAGGAAGGAGTTATTATCATGACTGCTATAAAGATAATGTAGGATAGAGGTTACAATAGAAAAGGCACCAACAAGCCCATCTTATCGGAAGTTCTGTCTCTCTGGCCACAGGCTCTGGATGGCCCTGCGAGGAGTTACCAGACAATCATTTACAAGGGAAGTCTCCATTTGTAAAGGTATCTCCCTCTCTGTATTGGGAAGAGGGGGGACGACCTCATTTCTAGAGACTTATCAATGTAGAAGGTGAGGCCTTAAAACCGCATAATAAATCTTACTCTTGTTTACAGTGTTTTAGTGATAATCTCCTGTAACTAACACTCCCACCCCCAACATCCTCCTTGTCTTTGGTTGGACATGGTATTTAAGACGAGAATCTGCTATTGTGTTGAGAAACGCAGTGTCCCTGCCTTCTCCCATGTATAAGTGTTATTAAACTTGGTATTATTTTCTCCTGCTACCCTGTCTTGTTAATTATTTGGCCAGTCATAAGAACCTTAAGGAAAAGGGCAGAGGGAGATTCCCCCTCTTCCCCTGACAGTGGTGATGCAGGTGGGCTCTCAAGGTTACGCCTATATTGTGGAAGCAAGCAATCAAGTATTTAATGGAAGCATTTTTATGTAAACGAAAGAAAAGCAAGGTTAATGGTTGGAGCAAGTTGTAAAGCAGTTTCTGAGTATAGGGGACAGCTAGTTAAGAAGATTTTTAGATGTCAGCATCAAAGCATCTTTTGCAGTTTAAAATGTCTCTGATGATGTCATCGGGTAATCTCTTAAGTTTATATCAAGTCCATGAGCTTCAGTTTGTAAGGCTTCAGGAAAAAGGGCAGGTTCAGTTTTTAGTGATTCCAAATGAAAATGATGGAAAAAATGAAAAACGTTAGTTTGGACACCTGTAGCCAGATATTTTAGGAGACTAGAAGAAATCAGGATCCAGTCCAGTCAACAGATATAAAACAAAAACCTTAACAGACAATTAACAAAACTAGGATCTAATATCTGCAAATGTACACTACAGTTTTTACTGAAATATAATTTTTCTTTCTAAGATCACCCTCATTTTTGTCAAAGATAGACAAATTAAAACTAACTAGTTTGCAAAATAAGTCTAGTTCCAATAGTGTTGGCCCAATTATTTACATAAGTACAGCAAGAATAGCAATTGATCACATAGGCTCTTTTAAGTCTGCTTTGCTGGAACTTTTTATAAGGAATCTCAGATTGAACTTTAAAGGCCTCTCCAGGCCAGAAAAGCCAAGCCAAAGATTTTGTCATCAGACTTTGCCTGTAATACCTACAGATTTGGGTGAATTCCTCTGTTCCTAGGTTCCCCCAAAATATTTCGAGGTTCCTTGTGTTTGCCAGATAAGTGACATTCTTTACTTATCCTGGTAAGTGCTGCTTGGAACATAAGGTACCAGGCCAATATTTCCACGTGGCTTTATTCCATAAAGTCCAATCTTCATTCCTCAAAAGCTGTATGGTTATATCGCAAATATGATCTTCCAGTCACAGCCTTGGTAATATAACCAGTGTTTCCAATTATGTCCTGTTATAAGGAGAACAGATTCTTATTGAACTTATGCAAATAACTATATTGCCATGAAAACAACAATACTCACTTACTAAGAGTTTCCAAAGTCGAGAGATCAGATCTAAGAAATAGAGAAATATTTCAATTTTACTTACAAAAATATCATTTACCAAATTGTTATAAGTCATAGCTAGCTCAGGAGAAATGAGAAAAAGTTTTCCTTAACTCTGAAAAATCAAAACATTAAAAATTCAGCAATACTTCAAATGAAAAATCATAAAAATTATAATCATCCTTATCAGTTCATTCAGTCCTGTGTAATCCATTCTTGATCCCAATCTTTCTGTTAGCAGCTTCATGAAGTTTTCAGTCTTTCCATCAGATTTCTGTAATTTCTTACCAAGGTCAGTTTTATGATCAGAAAGTTTGTCAGAAACCTGTACTCCAGTGTAAATGTCAGAGTCCTTTCCATGAATTTTTCTGAAGTGGAAATATTTTGCAAAAGCATTAGAGCAAAGAAATAAGTGTAAACAACAAGACCTCAAAATGGCAATTGACAGAGAAATTTGATTAATTTTGTGACACACCACACTTTAAAATAATAATAACCAGAATTATGACTGATAATCAGGACAGATCAGAATTTCAGTAATGTTATACAATTTTAAAACACTTATGTCGATAACATTTGCCCACATAATAGCACCTAAGCAGACTTATCATCACTTGTCTGACAATGCTTTCCATGTAATTTAACATACGGAATAAGCCTAATAAGTTTAGTATCTTTCCCCTGAGAGGAAGAGAGCAAATTTCTTTAAGAAGTTGCAGGGCCCTTTGAAAATTCTCAAAGAAAAAAAGTAAAAAAAACACTTTATTTAAGATATGAATTTTGGGGAGCTTGTCAAAAATAGAAAACGTTAAAGCAAAGAGAGCATTAACAGTCCAAAAACCTTAATAGAGAAACCTCAGTCTTTTGAACACAGGAAATTATTTTAACAGTTTTTTTTTTTCTGTCTTTTAGGTAGACTTACCCAAAGGTAAAGAAAAATCTTTTATAACCTCTTTATCAAGTTCAAGAAAATTATCCTTTTAAGAGAAATAAGACCAAATTATAATTTTGTACCAGCTTCCTTCTGATATTAAAATTCATTTACTTAATTAAATTCATTTCAATCTGAGCCAACTTGACCATACAAAAACTCCTTTTCCAGAATTCCTCTTCCACAAACCTATAACTTTCTTTTTACATTCAGAATTTGTCCCATGTCTTTCTTTTCCCTCCTACTACTTGAAGACAAATTTATCTTTCTTAATCAAATAAAATATTTCCATTCTTTGTTCATCCTTTATACATCTTATTTTCCTTGTACACAGACATATTTTTTCTTAATATTTAGTAGCTTCAATCACATATACTAATTAGAAATTTTAACTCTTAGAAACCCGAATTTGTAAGTAAAAACTAAGTAAACCATTATAAACTTTCTTTTACATTAGTATATTGTGGCTTGGAAAATTTATAAACACTTCATAACTTCTAGAAATATGTTACTTTATAGTACAATCTTTTAATAAAACACATGTTTACCAATTGACCCAAAACACCTTTTAGTTTTCCTGTAATGAAAAGCCCAAAGTAGACAATCGTGAGTTTAGCAATCAATGTCTAATATCTTATCTTATTTGGAAATGATGATACTCAGTGAATTTTTATCACAAAATTTAGCAAAACTCTAACGTTTTAAGTCACCAAAAAGATTTTGGAATATGTAACCACCATAACACATAATTATTATTTAAAGTTCACCCAACATTCATCTTTTTCACAGCTATTTAGTTACTTGCTCCCAATAATTATTTAGATTGTCTAAAAGACTTCATAAGACATTAGATAAAATTAGCCATCATTTAAATTACTATTTTTGTTAACCAGTTCTGTAATAGAAATAACATCAGTTTTTTGTACAAAAGTTCATGTAAATTTCATCACCTCTTATACGTTTAAACATAGTTATCATTAAGATTTTTATCAATAGGTGTTGGTCTTCTAATTTTGGACAAGGGAAGCATTCCCAGTCAGACATTTTAAAACATACACAGGCAAAGTTGATGTAGCCTCTTTATATAAAATTAGCTCAAACATTCCAACCTTTATAATCTTATCAACACTTACACTTTTACATGTTCTCAATTCAATTGTAACCTGAGTCAAGGTCTTAAGGCTATTTAAATTTTTCCCTTCCTTTTTATGGCCCTTTTTTAGGTACCAATTAAACACTTGTGTGAGAGCTCTCAAAACATATTTTTTTTCCTCAATTTAGAAGTTTTCCCAATTCAAAGGATCTGTTGTCTGGCCATTGACGAGTAGGATCTTCATTTGTCTATTTATTCCAATAGTGACTCGATCCAATAAGCCTTTTTAAGGAAAGACCCGGTGGTAACTTTCCCATGCTTAGAATAAATCTTTACCATGGACGCAAGAGGCGTCCCTGGTGAGGGCGCAGATGATGTAGCCCCCATGATCCAAAGAATTCACTCCCAAAGATATTCAGAGAAAGTAAAGACCTTCGTTACACAGGCGGTAAGGATGGTGTAGTGAAAACGGTGTCTCCGGTCTCCTACAATAGTGTGGGACGCCTCCAGTCACAGAGCCGCTAATCTGTGACACCGGGCAGGCAATATTGGAATGGGATTTTTCCAGCACTAACAAGCAACTAAGGTTAAGACGACAAAAGCCCTTATGGACTAGGTCCTTTATGACAAACTCCCCTGAGAGCTTGGCACAGCCAGACAAAGAGACAGTTCAGAACCCCAGTCTATTCGACTGGCCACCAAGGGGCACCCCGGTAAATGCACCTTCCATATGGTGGAGACCAAGGAGAAGATTCTCACTGGTCACAAAGCCAAGTTTTCTCAGGACACAGAACAAGACAGAAGGAAAAACCTCATCCGGTTCTTTTCTTATGTGCACAATGATAGCTTTAGCCACGCCTTAGGTCTCTTTGAGTCAAAATAATACCTGGGGGGGGAGATGCCACGGGGTTGGGGACTGTGTGCTTTACAGAGTACCTCGTCATTGCATGGACATTTTCTTGCAGTTGGCGGGGGACCTCTGTCATCTACCCCGTTCCGTGACCCAACTTATCCTGTCACGGGAGTCTTCTGAAAGTGGCGAGTGCCCTAATGGCTCTTAACTGCTCGACCTGTGCCCACCAAATTTGCGGCCTTTTTGGCTTCCAAGATGCCCTTGGCAATGGCCTTCACTTCATGTGCATATTAACCCACAGCAAAGTTTGTCTAAATAGACGCCAGTCTGGTGAGACCCGCAAACTCATCAGTCTGTGGGGCCGGCCCGGACATTAGGCTTATAGGGTCTATGCCTGCGTCCTACCCTATGGTCTTTCCTTCTTATGACACACGATACAAAAGACAGAGACAAAAGAGAAAAACAGAGACTATCTCTGGGAGGAAAAGGGATCAAGATCAAAACCAAGAGTACTCTACCAAATTTACCAGTGCCACTAAAAGCACAAGAAACTAGTTTCCCAAATATTTTCTCCTGCCAATCTAAATTTTGAAAGAGAAAAAATTTCTCACCACCTCCTTCCACCGGACTCCACAGGTAGAGATTCCGGGAGGCTGACGTGGTAAGAAGTCTTACATTTTGCCGGCTATCGTCAGGGGTTCCCGTATTTCATCCCCTGCAGTAATCTAGGGAGAAGGCATTTCTTCCAGCCAGAGAACGTAACTTGCCATGCAGTGTAGCCCCACGTTGGGTGCAAAAACTGTTGAGGGAGTGAGAGAATCTCCCTTTTCCCTTTTCTTAAGGTTCTCATGGCTGGCCAAATAGTTAACAAGACAGGTTAGCAGGAGGAAATAATACCAAGTTTAATAACATGTATACATGGGAGAAACTCAGAAATGAACAACTCGTCCCTCTGTCTAAGCTGCCCGATTAAGTGTTGTAGCTAAAGAGGAGGAAGGTCTTGGGGGTGGGTAGTGGTCTAGGACCACAGAGGGCAAGAAGACAACTCACATGGAGCTAGAAATGCAAATGTTTGCCTGACAACTCTTCCCAGGGTCATCTATAGATAATGTGGTCAGTGAGAGATAGAGTTTTTGATAAAAGTGGCTTGGTGCCTTTCCTATTGTAACCTCTATCCTACGTTATCTTTACAACCATCATGATAATAACTCCTTCCTGAAACAGATTTTTTGTTTTAAATTCTTTAGGCAGTTTGGGAGGGGAAATTCAAATATACTTCCTGAGTTCTCTGAGTCCTTATTGTCTTCAGCTGGAAACAATACACACACCAGGGTGGTGCCTAATGGGGTAGCTTGCCCTGAGCACCATTACCTCCATTTATAAGGATGCCCCCTTTATATAGATTCTGTACAAAATTGCAAAGATCACTTTTTCCTTTTTAAAATTTATTTGTTTTAACTTTTAATAGTGAGAACTTTAGCGTTGGGTAAACTGCTGCACAATTACTGGAAATGCTGAGAGTCTTTTTGAAAAGTGTAGAAGTCTAAAGATAATGAAAAGTACATTTCTCCAATGTCACGTCCCTTGATGATCTGATAGGCGTCTGTCTAGTTGTACCCGGAAGAGATGGAAGATTGAACACCAGCACAGCACACAAGGAAACAGGCTGCCAACTTGAGGGCTTCCCATGGACCACAGAGTGCCTAGCAGACTCTTGGAGATTAAATCTGGGCTTTGTCCATGGGTTGGCCCTGAGAGGAAGATTTTGCTTAAATGACCAGAGAATAGACAACGTATTTTGTTGATAATAATTCTTACCATGTAAATTTCTTTATAAATCTCTGAATAAAATAAAAAAATTTAATCCTCATAGCAATCAACTCTTACTGACAAGCCCCACAGCCTTCTCTAGAGAGCTCAACAGAAAATGTCGCCACTGACTGTGACTTGCTCTTCTCTGAAAGCCAGCCAGCACTTCACTGATAGCCCTGGATAAGGAAGGCCAGATACAATTCTTTGAAGATATTTAGCTGAATTCAGAACCCAAAATCTTAGCTCCAGTTGGCTGCTCTGTGAGAATGGATGGCCGGCCTTGTTTCACAGCCTGAGCTGTTGAGGTTTCATATGAGATAAATTGCTCTGTTCTCCAGGGATGGAAAAATTGGACTGTGACATAGATTCAGGGCTTAGATTTTGCAGGTAAAGATAGGGTCATAGAGGGGAATAAAGATTTCAGCAAATTGGTTTGTTGTTCTCTACAGTGGAAATAATTTAAGAAGCAGAGAGTCTCTCACTCAAACTTCTCTTCCCTGTTCTCTATCTGTCATATCACTGTAAAAATTCTATGAAAATTTCAGTTTTTTTTCTTTGTAGTGTCTTTATTATCATCTTTATGAATTCTTTGACTTCACCACCTTCTTGGCACCACAACTCTAGCCATTGAGATATTATTATAGATTCAGTTTTGCAACTTCATCCCCTTATCTCTATTTCCTCTGCCATTTCATAGTTTTAGTTCCTATTGTATCTTATTCTTGAAAACATTTGAAGCTTACAGTGTGTATCAGTTCCTTATTTTCTCAAATTTTTATTATCTAAGTGCCCTCAACTATCACTTTTTTTTAGAAAAGAAGTGAAATACATAACAGAACAGTACACTTTAATAAATTGACCACTTATAAAATTAAGTTCAACCTGAAATCCCTCCCCACTTAACAGAGACCATATTTTATAATTCACAATACTTTAGTGTGGGCAGGGTCAGTTTATCAAGGATTTTGGATGTTTTAAACCACATGAGATATATACAGTGTAAGATAAAATCGTTAATCTTGCAGAAGTTGTAGAATTTCCTGATGCTTAGGGAAATTGGTGGTGGAGAACCTGAATCATATGAAAAGTAGTTGATTAATTAGTACCTGAGTTTGTTAATTTGGTAAGGATGATGATGAGACATACATGTTGAAAAGATAACTTTGCATATCAGAGTATTGTCAGAGGCCACTGGGAAAATTCACAATATTCTCAAATACTACAAAAAATGACCATTTTTTCAAAAAGATGTCATACATGACGGCATCATATACTTCTGTCAGAAAACTTGCAATGAAGAAAATTAACACTTGAGTCATTTTAATTCTAACAATTTGTTCATGCTTACTAGTAGGTTAAAAAACTGTTTAGAAATAAAGTGATAAGTGATGTACTTGCTTAATTTTTAAATTTTTTTAGTAAAAAACTTTTTCATATTTTTAAAAAATATTTATTTGTATTTATTTTATGCTGAATTTATTCCTGGGCCAAAGACTTCTTTTTTTAATTAACTAACACCAATTCTTTTCAAGCTCTTTCAAAAAGTTGAAGAGGAGAAAATACCTCTAAAGTCATCCTATGGGATTAGCACTACCTTGATATCAAAGCCAAAGACACTAAGAGAAAAGAAAACTATAGGTCAATATCTTTGATGAATATTGATATAAAAATCCTCCATAAAATAGTAATAAACTAAATTCATCAGCATATTAAAAGGATTATACAGCATTTTTAAGTGGGATTTATTCCTGGAATACAAGGATGTTTCAATATATGAAAATGATTTAATGTAATAAACTACATTAACAGAATGAAGGAAGAAAACACATGATCGTCTCAGTGGATGCAGAAAAAGCATTTAACAAAACTCAACATGTTTTCATGCTAAAATCACTAAAAAAACACTCAGAGTAAAAGGAAACTACTTCAACATAATAAAAGCCATATATAGAAATCCACAGAGAACACCATATTCAAGGGTGAAAGACTGAAAGCTTTTTCTCTAAGATCAGGAACAAGACAAGAAGGCCCATTTTCACCACTTCTATTCAACATGGTATTAGAAGTTCTAGCCAAAGCAATTAGGCAAGAAAAAGAAAGAAATAGCATCCAAATTTGAAAAGAAGAAGTAATATTATATTTGTTTACAAAGAGTATCTTATATGTTGAAACCCCTAAAACTTCCACCAAAAATTTGTTAGAACTAGTAAATTCTGCAGAGTAGTGGGACACAAAATCAACATGCAAAAACTAGTTGTTCTTCTATACATTAATAATAAGTAATCTGAAAAAGAAATTTAAAATCTTTACATTTTTATTTACAATAGCAACAAAAGAGTAAAATACTTAAGAATCAACTTACTCAAAGAGGTAAAAATTCCAATGATGGTTTTGCAAAAATAGAAAAATCTATCCTAAAATTCATATGGACTCTCAAGGGACACTGAATAGCCAAAACAATCTAGAAATAGAAGAACAAAGTTAGAGAACTCACACTTCCTGATTTCAAAACTTACTATAAAGTAATCAAAACAGTGTGGTACTGGCATAAATACACACACTATACTAATGAAATAGCACAGAGAGCCCAGAAATAAAACTTTGCATATATGGTCCAATGATTTTTGACAAAGGTACAAAGATCATTCATTGGAGAAAAGATCAATTTTTCAACAAATGTTGTTGGGAAAACTGGATACCCACATGCAAAAGAATGAGGTTGGACCCTTACTTTACACTATATACAAAAATTAACTCAAAATGGATCAAAGATATAAATGTTAGAGTTGAAGCTATAAAATCCTTAGAAGAAAACACATGGTAAAAGCTGTATGTCATTGGGTCCAAATGCCATTGCAAAAATGATTTCTTTAATATGACATCAAAGACATAAGTAACAAAAAAATAACAAATTGGACTTCATCAAAACGAAAAAGTTTTCTGTATCACAAGATACTATCAACAGAGTAAAAAGGCAAACCATGGAATGGTTGAAAATATTTGCAAATCACAAATCTGATAGGGGATTAATATCTAGAATAAATAAAGAACTTCTACAACTCAACAATAAAAAAAACTTCAATTTAAAAATGCACAAAATACTTGAATAGACATTTCTCCAAAGAAAATATAAAATGAACAGGAAACACAAGAAAAGATGCTCAACATCACTAAGTATCAAGAAAATGTGAAATAAAAGCACAATGAGCTACCTTTTCACACCCATTAGGATAGTTACTATCACAAAATCAGAACATAACAAGTGTTGGCAAGGATGTTGAGAAATCGGAACCCTTGTGCTCTGAGTGTGAGAATATAAAACTGTGGAAAACAGTATGGCAGTTCCTTCAAAAATTGAAAATAACATTACTATATGATCTCGAATTTCCACTTATGGGTTCTGAAATAATAAAAAACATATTTATCGGCCTCTGCGTCCAGTTCTTGGCACAGAGCTCCTAAAACCTTTGTAATTTCCCCAGTGATAAGAACACTAAGAGAATCTTTTGTTCTATTGAGGCAATTCTGGGTGGGCTCCTGGATGGCTCCTGGATGGGGGTTGGTCACCAGAAAGACCAAGCCCTGATTAGAAGCTTCGAATTTTTAGCCCTACCTCTTATCCTCCAGAGAAAGGAGAGGGGCTGGAAACTGAGTTAATAATTGATCATGCCTATGTGAGAGAGCCTCCATAAAAATCCCAAGAGAAGGCGGTTCAGAGAGCTTCCAGGTTGGCAATGACAAGGACTGCTTGGAGAGTGGTGCACCTGGAGATGGCATGAAAGCTTTGTGTACTATCTCCATAGCTTTCCCTATGCACCACTTCCAACAGGCTCTTCTTGAATTATATCCTTTTATAATAAACTGGTGATCTAGTAAATGTTTCTCTGAGTTTTGTGAGCCACTTTAGCAAATTAATCAAACCCAAGGAGGAGGTTGTGGGAACCTCTGGTTTATAGCCAGAAAGTCAGAAGTACAGGTAACAACCTGGGCTTGTAACTGGCATCTGAAGTAAAGGTGAGGTTGGATGGGTGTGCAGAATTATAGGACGGAGCCATCAACCTGTAGAATCTGATGTATCTCTGGGTTGTCAGCATCAAATTGAGTTGAATTATCTGGCAACCAGCTGGCATTACAAGAATTGCTTCTTGGAGGTGTGGGGAACCCTGTTATATGTGAAAAAGTGAATCTGAGAACACCATTTATGGGTATACACCCAAAAGAACTGAATGCAGAGGTATAAAGACATATATGTACACCCATGTTCTTAACAGCATTATTTAAAATAGCTGGAAGCTGGAATCAAGCCAGGTGTCCATCAGTGGATGAGCTGCCAAAAAAATGTGGTGTATGCACATAGTGGAATACTATTCACCCTTAAAAAGGAAGGAATTCTGACACATGTTATGACATGGATGAACCTTGAGGAATTTATGCTAAGTGAAATAAAGCCAGTCACAAAAAGAAAAATACTGTATGATTCCACTCATATAAGGTAATTAGAGTAGTCAAATTTATAGGAATAGAAAGGAGAATGGTGGTTCCTAGGGGCAAGAGGGAGGGATAACAGGGAGTTGTTGCTTAATGGGCACAAAGTTTCAGTGCAAGGTGAAAATAGTTCTGTGGATGGTTGGAGGTTATGGCTACACAATTATGTGAAGGTATTGAATGTCGCTGAACTGTACACTTAAAAACGGTTACAATTTTATGTTCTGCATATTTTATGACCATTAAAAAATTACTTATTTTCAACAAATGAACAAACACTAGCTACATGCAATAGCATGGATGAATATCACAACCATAATGCTGCATAAAAGAAATTATATTCAAAAGGCTATATATTTTATAATTCCATTTATATAAAATCCAAGAAAGAAACAAAACCGAGGTCTGGCTTCTACTAATGGTGGAGTAGCTTGTTGAACTAACACTCTCACAGATAACAATGATAAAATCTGCACAAAATATTATATATATTTATACAGACTCGTGTAGCTATATGTAAAACACATGTAATAAATGTGTATATATGTGTATGTTTAAATCACTTCCAAAAGCAAGCTGAATTGAGAGGGAATCTTCCCTTAAATGATGGGAATTGCACCAGGAGATATTTGCAAGCTTGAATCTTTTGCCTCAAAGCATTCCAAAATCTGTACATGGCCTAGACAGGGTAAAAACTACAGTCTTACTTGTAATGTTATAGGATGTATTTTTGGGCTGGCAGAGTAGCTGGAAAGTTAGGGGAGAAATTCTGGAAGGGAGGGAGACACAAAGAGGAAAATCTCAAAATATATATGTAAGTCTCTCCCCCACACACACCAAATTGGCAGATCTTTGAACAACACACATACAGGGTAGGCCCCAGAAGGCCTAGTGTAAAAACAGCAGTTGGAAGATGAAAGAACTGACTGAGGATTTCAGCTATGGCCACTGCAAAGGAGATAGGATTGGAATTTCAGTCCAGCCAAGTTGATTCCCTGCTAGAAAAGTAACAACACTCTTCAAAGTAATACAACAGAATCCGGAGCCTCTATACCTATCTTTCATGATTTCCAGTACACAATTTAAAAGAATCATGAGATTTGAAGAAACAGGAAAATGTAATCCATATGTGACCAAAAGCAGGCAGTAGAAACTCTCTCCAATGTGTTGCAATTAGCAGTCAAGAATACGAAAGCAGCTATTATAAAGATGATCATAGTGGTAAAGAAAAATATTCCCATAATGAATGAACAGATGTGGGAACTCAGCAGAGAAGTGGAAATTACACAAAAGAACCAAATAGGAAGATGAAATAAAATAAATACATTTGAGTTTACAAGTAGATGAGAAACAGTAGAAAAAACATGAAGATACAGCAATAGAAATTATCCAGTCTGAAGAAAAGAATGTAAAAATTTTGAAGAAAAACGAAGAGAGCCTTATGACCTGTGAGATGATTGAGTCTCCAGCAGAGAGGAGAAAGACAGAAAAATTAAAGGAGGCAGAAAGGCAAATCAATAAGTAATAGCATAAAACTTCCAAAATTTGGTGGAAAATCTAAAATTTTAGATCCAAGAAAGTCAGCAAACTCACAAAATAAAATATAAATTAAAAGCATACTTAGGTACATGATAGTCAAGCTACTAAAATCCAAAGATAAAAAGAAAATCTTGAAAGCAGTCAGGGAAATACATATATACAGGGGAAGACATTACATACAGGGAGAAATAAGGTGAATGATGGATAATATATTATCAAAAACAAAAGAGACAACTCAACAACAAAATGACATCTTTCAAGTGCAGAAAGAAAACCCAAAAGTCAACACAAGATTCTATATTTAGCAGAACTCACTTTCAAAAATGAAGCAGAAGCCACAATAAGATGCTGCACGCCTATTAGGTGCCTGAAATAAAAAATAAAATTGCAAATACCACATGAGGAGGTGGGTCAGGAGTAGGAGCAATTAGAACTGGGAATGCAACATGATAGTTGCATTCAGAAAACAGTTGAGCAGGTTCTTATAAAGCTAAACATACACTTATTATATGACTCAGATATCCCACTCCTAGGTATTTACTGAAGAAAATTGAAAACTAATGTTTAAACAAAAATCTTTGTGGGAATCTTTATAGCCATTTTATTCATAATTGCCAAAAGCTGGAAATAAACTAAATGTTCTTCATCAGGTGAATAGAGAAAGAATCTGTGATGAATCAGTACATTAGAATACTACTTGACAATAAAAAGGATAAACTCTTTTTTTGTGTGTGTGAGAAAGATAAGCCCTGAGCTAACATCCATTGCCAATCCTCCTCCTTTTTTCCCCCAAAGCCCCAATAGATAGATGTATGTCATAATTGCACACCCTTCTAGTTGCTGTATGTGGAACACGACCTCAGCATGGCCAGAGAAGCGATGTGTCAGTGCGTGCCCTGGATCCGAACCTGGGCTGCCAGTAGGGGAGCGCACGCACTCAACCGCTAGGCCACGGGGCCAGCCCCAGGATAAACTCTTGATTCACACAACAACATGGATGAATCTTGGATGCATTTCTCTAAGTAAAGGAAGTCAGATTCAAAAGGCTGTATAGTATATGATTCCATTTATATGACTTTCTAGAAAAGGCAGAATTACAGGGATGGAAAATGATCAGTGGTTGCCAAGGGATGGAGTAGGGGAAGGGGTTGAATACAAAGGGATAGCATGAGAGAACTTTGGGGGTGAAAAACACAGCTCTGTATGGTACTGTGGGTATGGATGCATGACCGTAAAGTCAAAACCCATAGAACTGTACACCACAAAGAGTGAATTTTACTCTGCAAATTTTAAAAATCAATCAGGATGCTGGGGAACTCAGATGGAATGCAGTGACAAATGAATCTCACTGTATTACAAGCATGTGACCTAACCATACAGAAGGGGTGGGGATGAAAGGTCCTGACCTAAGTTACTTTGGAAGATAGTGATTTGACGGGATACTGTAGAACTAAAGTACTGGACACAAACACTGTACTCTAGGTGGTAAATTTTTTTTTCATAAGGGTATGGATTAGCAATTCTGAAACTAGTTGACACAGTAAATATATTGTAGCTAACTGGAGTTAAGTTTCTCACTGTTGGTGAAAGAAGTTACAAATAAACAAAAGGAGAATGCTAGAATAAACTCTGTGGTGCTGGATTGGAGTTCGAAGTATCAGTATGAATCCATGTCTCTTTTAATATATCTATCCAAATAGATAGATAGACTGATATATAGATGGATAGATCGATAGACAGATTTGTCTACCTGAGTTTATATTCATACATACATTTGCAAGCTCTGCTGAGAGGGTCCAGAAGCAGTGACACTCTAGTATTAATGAGCACACCTAGCTCCCAGATCTTGTTTTCTAAATATCATTCTCCAATAAAATAAAGCACATTTTCTTGGAGAAATGGCTAATTCTAGGGCTGGAGATGGAAAATACAAGATGAGCCTGGATCATCTTGTAGTGCCAGAAAGTAGGAAAGTGCTTTCAAAAAAAAAGCACACAGAAAATGATGGGACATGTCAAAAGGAATCAATCTGAAAGACTTTCCAATGACTCAAGCTGGAAAACTCTGAGCAACAAAATAAATAATGGTAACATTGGATAATTACTCAGAGAATAAAATAAATATCCACGAGGCTATACTGATATAAAAAAAGATTAAACAAGAAAGGAAGGGAAGGAAGAAAGAAAAAAGGGGGAAAAAAAGAATGAGAGAATGAGAGAAAGAAAGGAAGAAGGAAGGGGGGGAGAAATCTTGCTCACAGAATTCCAAATAATAAAAGCGCTAGATAGCATGAAATAGAAAATTGCCACTTTAACACTACAGTAATAATTACTGTTGGAAAGAATGACTGATGAACGCAAAAACTGTGGATGAAACTTAAAGAAGAAACAGTACATTTGCAGAGTCTCAAAGCATTTCCTTTCCAAACACTTATTTCTCTTATTTCTTTTTATGATTTTATTTATTTATTTATTTTCCCCCCAAAGCCCCAGTAGACAGTTGTATGTCATAGCTGCATATCCTTCTAGTTGCTGTATGTGGGACACGGCCTCAGCATGGCTGGAGAAGTGGTGCATCGGTGTGTGCCAGGGATCCGAACCCAGGCCACGAGCAGCGGAGCGCATGCACTTAACTGCTAAGCCACGGGGCCGGCCCCTCTTATTTCTTTAAAATACCTATGACTATCTAAAGCAAAAATTATAACACTGTATTGTGGGATTTATAACATGAGTAGATGTGAAATTTATGACAGCATTAGCACAAAGGACAGACAGAGGTAAATGGAACTGTTCTGTAGCAAGGATTCCATATTTTACATTGATTAAACTGGTGCACTATTAAGTCTACGTAGGATGTGATATCTTAAAGGTGCATATTGTAATCTGGACCACCCAGTAAGAATACAAAGGTGGGTCACTTAAATGTTAATAAAAGAATTAAACAGCATGCCAAAAAACGTTTTTACGAGACTGTTTGCAGGAGATGACCTGCACGTCCCCAGGAGGAAGATGAGCGCACTTTGGGACCTCCACAGAGCAGAACGCCCTCAGCTGTGCCGAGGAGCAAATGCTGACACACACATGCTGAGAGAGACTCATCAACCTCGTGCTGAGGGAGGCAAACTGGACAGAAAACAACACACATGGGATGATTTCAGCCAAGAGGAACCTATGCTGAATAAACCAGAACAGGGGTTGCATCGGGGCAAGGAAAAAATAGCCTGGGAAGGAACAGGAAGGAGTTTTCTGGGGGTGATGGAAATATCCTATTCTTAAAGGGATGAAAGTTATATGGGCATGTTTATTTGCCAAAACTGTACGGTTGAGATTTGTGCCTTTCAGTGTGCATACATCTTACTCACCACACATGCACAAAGGCTTAAAAGAATAATAAAGTGAGGTGGGAATGGGATGGAGTGTGGATGAAACAAAAATGGCAGATGATTAGTAGTTGTTGAAACTGGGTGACGGGCCTACTGTGCTATTTTGTTTATTTTGTATATTGTTTAAATTGTTCTGTAATAAAACACTTGTATAAGAAGACAAACTTGACATACAGTGTTCACTGGTAAGATATCAGTTACCTTTGGGGAGGAAATAGGGAGAAAGGGATTGTCGGGGCCTGAGTAAAGCTGGTGCTAGTTCTTGGTCACACAAGTGTGTTCACTTTTTAATAATTCTTTGTGATGTACGTGGATGACTTCTGCATATATTTCTGTACGCATGTTATATGTCAATAGTCATTTTAAATCCTGCATATTTGCACAAAGATACTAACTCAATATCTCAGAATAACAGCAGTGTTTTGTTTTAAAGTGGAACACATTCACTCATGACACCATTAGATGGATTTTAATACTCCCAAGTATCTATTAATGCCCTCATCCTTGCATGGACCCCTGGGTATTTCCATTTTTGCCTCAGTTTTGTAAGCGGTATGGATTTGAGATTTCATGATGTCATCTTTCTACAGCAAGGTCCACCCCGACCACGATGCTCACCAAGACCTCGAGACCTAGCACAGTGCCGTGTTCACAGCATGCACTCAAGACCTGTGGGACTGGGTTGGAAGGAACAAAATGAGGAGCACACGATGTTCGTAACTTATGTCTAGGTGTCATATTGTGACTTAGGAAATTGGTAGAGTTTTTCGATAGATTTGCTATGCCTTCTAGATTTTCCTATTTAAAACAATGGGAAATAGGGTCTCAGAGTTCTTTCTCAGAGAAAGTCTGACATTTCAGGCACAGATTACTGACAATTATTAATGGCATATGACTTTCCCACCTCATCTTAGTGTTAAGTTTTTAATTCCTTACCTTGGAAATGACCTAACTTTGCTTCTTCCAAATCTTGTAGTAATACTGGTGCCCCAGAAAGTCAGGCCACGGATATTCTGCTGTTGTGCGTTCTCCCTGGAAAGAAGTGGAGCTGTGCATCCACCAGTCTAAGAAGCGTGTGGTGCTGTAGTATTTGGAGTCAATCAGAAAAGCTAAATGGAAAAACGACTTCAGAGAATTATCACCATAACCCTCCACAGCAACAAATTATTTTGCTTAATTATTTTGTGATTCTGCGGGTATATTTAAACAGGAATATTAAAACTAGTTCCCAAGGAGCCAGCCCTATAGTAGAGCAGAAATTGCATATTACCTTCCTGCACAAACTTGCCTAACACTGTGGGAAGGACCAATGGGAAGTTTCGGTGTTGTTGCCTATGTTAACGAGGCCAAGAGGTCCACACTGGGATAAGAAAGTCCAGTGAACCAGCCTGTGTGCAGCGTGGAAATAGGGGCATGCATGTGTTCCCCTGAAGTGGCTTAGGGGTCACTTACCAGTGCACCTGAGTTTCCTGTCTGTATAATGCAGGTATTGGGGCTGTCCAATGTGATGTTTTCTCCTTTTTATGACATGGCTCAGGGCAGTCCTTCTAAGACTCCTGACCAAGGTATGGGCCCTTCAGGCAGATTGGGTCCAAAGGGAGGATCTCTGCAGCGACCCTGACCACGGGTTCCAGAGGGAGGATCATGGCAGCTTGGAGAGATAGGGGGGATGGTAGGACAGGTGGCATTGAAAAGGCAAATTCCAGGATCCCAGGCACCTGGTAGTTCCATTTTAGATATTGAATTTACATTTCAAATACTGGCCAGGGGGCTTCCACCAGGGCTGCAAGCAACCTCAGCAATAGCCAGGCTGGTGAGCCCCACCCCTACCTGAGTACCGGCCTCAAGGGATGCAGCCCAACCACACTGCGCATACTCTGGGGGGTGGGCAGGGCATGGAGATTGGGCGTGGTATACAGAACAGGTGGGGAAGAGGGTGGGATGGAGAAGCAGAGGGGTGGGGCCCAGGGGCCGAAGGACAAGGCAAGAGTTGGGGCCACGAGCTGTGCATGCTGGGAGCTTTTCTCTCTTAACCGCTCCCAGCTGGCAACCTGTAGGGCTGCAGGACTAGAACGCCCAGGATGCTCTGGGCACAGGGCGGTGCCTGGCCCTGGGGGGAGGAGCAGGGCGGTGTGAGCTTGGCCGAGGGCCAAACCATTGACTCAGGACTCAGGTCCTGCACCCGCTCCATGTGGACTGATTCCCAGAGGGATGTGACGAGACGAAAAGGACCAGGGAGTTAGGAGGGTGTGGCAGCTGCATGGGAAGCCGCGGGCCTGCAGCGTGCAACTGCTTTTGTCCAAAATTGAAGCCCAGACTGGCGCCTCTTCCCCACCGCCTACCTCCTTTGCTTGATTCCTCCTCCCCCCTGTGTACCTGTGGGTCCTTCCACAGCCTCCTACCTAATCCAGGGTCAGGTGTTTCTCTAAACTGCTTATGGGAACTGGTTA